>NC_056744.1:865712310-865839810 GCF_019279795.1 Protopterus annectens
ATCAATGACCCAAGTCAAAAAAAGTAAAATAATATGAAATTTATTATCCAAAAAGATAAAAACATAAGCGTTTTCGTCCTTAATGTTAAGAACTTCATCAGATCTGATGATGAGGAAGGAGGACGGGAAGTAATGAATGAATGAAGATCTACAATACAGATGGAACGTTATGGTAAGACATAACTTTAGCTGATGATGTAAATCATCATTCATTCCTAACTGTTAGGACCGAGTCCCCAGCTACTTCTAGTCCTGGGTGGTCCTAAGGAAGGATATTCCTGAGCACCACAGAACCAAAGGATGCTCTTCCCCTGGAGGCCAAATACAATTAGTAATGAGTGATAAAGGTATGTGGACTTGCCCACATGGCTGCTGCACAGATATCGTCCATAGAGGTTCTGGAATGAAAAGCCACTGAGGTTGCTATCAATCTAGTTGAATGTGCCTTTAGTTTAGAAGGCAAGGACATTTTGTTTTGTTGGTGGATGAAAGTAATGGCATTTCTGAGCCAAGAAGATAAGGTCATTTTGGAAACAGGCTTACCCAGCCTGGGTCCTGCAAATGCTACAAGCAATCGATCTGTCTTCCTAAGAGAATTTGTTCTGTCCAAGTAAAAACAAAGTTGCCTATAAACATCAAGGGTATGTAGAAGGTACTCCCCTTTATTTGAATGATGCGAAAAGAAAACTGGTAGGTTAACAGATTGGTTGATGGAAAAAACAAAAATAACTGTGGGTAAAAAAGAGGGAATAGTACGTAGAAAAACTCTATCCTTGTGGAAAATCAAATGCGGTCTCTCGACACTCAATGCCTCCAAGTCAAACTCTTCTCGCTGAGGTAAGGGCTACTAGGAGTAAGGTTTTCCAGGGCAAAAATTTCATATTGCATGAATCAGAAGGCTGGAAAGGAGGACTTGATAACGACTGAAGCACCAACGTCAAGTCCCAAGGTTCTGTAGGGGGCTTGACAGGAGGTTTAATATGTAATACTCCTTTCATGAAGGTCTTGCACAGTCGATGTGAACATAACTGATAAATTATCGATTCCATTGTGAAAAATTGCAATAGCTGCCAGATGCACTGTAATTGTCAGTGCTGAAGCTCCAGCGTGCAACAAGGTAGTGAGATATTCTAGGATCTTTTGAATAGGCATAGCAAAAGGATCCATATTTTGTTCTTCGGCCCATATAGAGAACCTAGTTCACTTACTGAAATGAATTTTTCTGGTGGATGTTTTGTGTGAACCCAGGAGGATCTCGCGAACAGGGGATGAAATATCAGATAGCCTGGCCATCATTGGAAGTGGAGAAATCAAGCTGTGAGCTTGAGGGTGTGGAGATTGGGGTGAATCAGTCACTGAGGGTGAGTCAGAAGTCCTTGAGATTGATCCAGGATCCATGGACTGTGTATCAGGTGAGGCCATAGGAAGGGGAACCAAACGTGATGGAGCCACTAAGGGGCAATGAGGATCACTTTGCTTCTCAACTTTTGAGGTTTCTGTAGAAATTTTGGAATAAGGGGAAATGGGGGAAAAGGTGTACAGTAGACCCGGGGCCAGTCATGAATCAGTGCATCCCTCGGTGACTTCCCCTGAGGGGGGGATCAGGGCAAAGTAGCTTCTGCATTTGTTGTTTAGGGGTGAAGCAAACAGGTCGCAGCAAGGCCTGCCCCAGTGAAGAAAGATTTGAGCCACTATAATCTGGTTGACGGACCATTCATGATTCATCAATATGTTCCTGATCAGATTGTCTGCAATGAGATTGGAGCTCCCAGGAATGTGCATTGCTGAGAAAGTGGTTGGAAGCCATCACCCAATGCCATATTCTCATGGCTCCCAGACACAGGGGGTAAGACCTGGTTCCACCTTGTTTGTTGATGTACCAGACAACTGACATGGCTGATTGAATTGAAATGGTCCCAGAAGTAAGGGATGTGTGGGACGCTTGCAACGCTAAGAGAACTGCCCTCAATTCCAGGACATTTATGTGCAAATTGGCCTCTATGGGGGACAAAGTGCCTTGGACCGTCCTTCCCTGGAAATGCCCCCCCACCCTAACAGGGAAGCGTACGTGGTCACCATGGCCTTGGGCTGGGGGAGACAGAACGGTTGACACCAAAGATTTGTTTCTGGCTTCATCCACCATAGCATTTCTTTCTTGCAGAGGTTTGTAAGACGTATCATGTGGTCAAGTGGGTGGGTTAAGATCGACCATTGTGATGAAAGGAGCCACTGTAATAGTCTCATGTGCAACCTCGCCAGAGGTATTAGGGTAATGGTTGCTGCCATAGAGCCTAATATTTGTAGTACAAGGCATGCTGGTACAAATGCCTGTGGGAGGAGGACTTGAATCTGGTTTCTTGTTTTTGAAAGCCTGTGAGAAGGAAGGGAAGCTTGGCAGGACGTTGTGTCGAAGATCGCTGCATTGAATTCCAGTGTTCTTGTTTGGGGACATGTTTGATTTCTCCATATTGATTGTGATACCTAGGCGAGGAGCCAGGCCTTCAGTGTATGAGAGACTGAGAAATGAGAAGGTTCCTGGTCATGGTGGTGTGCAGCCAATCGTCTAGATATGGAAACACTTGGAATCCTTGTAGTCTGAGATGAGCTGCTATGACTGCCATACATTTGGTAAACACATTGGGGGCTGTCAAGAGACGAAAGGGCAGTACCCTGAACTGGTAGTGACTGGCTCCCAGCTGGAAGCAAAGACGTCTTTGGGAGCATTTGTCCATCTTTATGCGGTAATATGCATCCTGATGTTCTGTAGAGCACTTGCAGTTGTCCTTCCCCAGAAAGGGGGGAATGGACAGCACTGTGACCATCTGAAATTTTTGAGGTTTGATGAATTTGTTTAGTATGCTGAGATCCAGTATTTGTCTCCAGTCCCCTGTCTTTTTTGGCACTAAAAAGAACCTAGAGTAAAACCCAGATCCTACTTGGTCTGGTTGGACTGGTTGGATGACTCTTTCTTATCGGCTTTTCAATTTCCAAAGCTGCAGCATCCCTCTGACCGGGTGGAATGTCAGGGATTCATTTGACGGGTCTGGGAATGAGATCGAATGGGATATAATAGCCTCTGGATATTATTCTCTGCACCCATGAATCCATTGTTATGAGTTGCCAGGCTTGTTGGTGCAGAGAAAATCATTCCCCGACTGCTTCCAGAGGAAAGCAATCGGGCCACTGCTCAGGGGCACTGGAAGGGTCTGCCAGACATAAGAGTCCCGAGCGCCCTGGTTGCGCGGACCCCCTCTGCCCCGAAAGGGATGTCTTCCAGATGAGTTGCCCCCTCTGCTCCGGGGGGGAATGCTTGTCTCGAGTGTCACAAAAATATCCCTGGGACTTCTTGAATCACAGTCCCCCCCCTCTGATTCCTGGAGTAGGATCTCTGGGGGGGGGGGGACGTATGCCCACTGCAGACAAGGTATTTTTGTCTTTCTCACTGCGTGATAGTGTGTCTCTTACTTTTGGGCCAAAGAGGGAAGATTCGTCAACAGGCATGTTGACAAAGGAAGATTTGAAAGGGTCCGTGAAGTCGCACACATGCATCCAAGCATGCCATCTCATGACGATGCCTGATGCAGCTGCCCAAGCTGCTCCCTCAGTGGAGTGAGAAATCAAGCACATCGAGGAGTTCAAGATGGATTCTAGGGTAGCTAGCTGTGAGGCAACAGTATCACGTACCTGCGCAGACAGTACCCTCGCCAAAGAGGCAGATATTTCTGAAATTAGTTCTCTTTGGAGGTGAGTAAAATGTGCCATGTAATTCAGTGACCGAATGGCAAAGGTCACTGAAGCAAAGATCCGCTTCCTCAGTCTGTCCATAGCCCAAGACCCCCTGTTCAGGGGATGAATAGCGGAACTATCTTCTGGCAGTTGCCTTTTAGTGGCTGCCACCATGACCATGGAATCTACTAACAGGTACTTGGACCAGTTGGGTTGGTCTTCAGGTGTGGAAAAAATTTTATCGGCCCTCCGGGGGACAGGTTCTATGTTGTCTGGGTCCTTCCAGGCACGCTGCACAATAAACCTAATGAGCTCATCTGCAGGTGGGGGTCACCCAGGAAGTAGATGGTCAGGCACAGAAAGCCTGCAAGAACACAGATTCCTCCGAAGGGTTGGAGGATTTCCAATCTCCCCTCTGTCTGAGAGTCTCGAGAATGTCTCCAAATGAGAAATCTTCCACGAGAGACCGTGGGGACCCTTTTCCCTCATCGTAATCAGTGTCTTCAGTGAAGGATTCCTCAGGGGATTCAAGATGCTTTCTCTTGCAAAGTTTCTTCTGGGGTGGCTCCCCAGTGGGTTCTTCTGAGGTGGACTCCGGAGAAAGGGTTCCCTTCGAGGGGAGGTCTTACAGCTCCCGTGCCCGAGATCTCAGAGTAGGGTGTTGGGACAGCTGCATACTAGAGGGGGTTTCTGGTTCCGATGCCAGTGGTGCCAACTGAGAGCCTGTAGAACTGAGGACTCTCTCCATCACTTGGAAAGCAGGCCTGCCAGAATAGGGATGGGAGCCCAGAACCGAGAAGATGACCTTGGAACTGCGGTCACACTCAGCCCCGAGTCCACCTCCTGGTGAGGAGCTCCGAGAGGACTGATAACTATCGGAATGGTAAATTGCACCCAGTCACTGCTCCGAGGCTGTGGCAGTTCCAAAGGAGCCGTGGCACCAAGAGTAATCGGAGCCAACAGGGAAGCCTCCACTGTCAGCACCGAGACAGAATGCACTGGGATGGACATTGGTACTGAAATCTCCAAAACCTGGGAGGGAGGTTGGAGGAGGATAAACAGGTGAATATGCCAGGAAAGCTTCCATTCCAAGAGGGAGGGAAGACCTAGTCGGGGTTGGTAAGCCTCTAGCTACCAAAAGCTGGCCCACAACCCTCACTACATCCTGTTCTGAGAGACTCCTGGTGGATCTGATGGATGCTACCGATAGAGATTAAGGTCTTTCAATAAAAAGGCTAAATCGCTGCCCCAAAAAAAGGGTCATAAAATGGGGGAATACCTTGTACTCGCAAGGTGCTCAGTCTTTGGGACTGCAGATGTCATCATAGGTGGAGCCAAGTAAGACATCGGTACTGTGGCCGAGGATGACACCGATGCTGGTATGGGAGTAGTAGCCTGTGATAAGATCAAGGTCAGTACTGAGGGAGAAGGCAGAGACTCTGGTGCCAAAACAGTCTGCGCCGATGGCGCCGAAGTAGTCTGGTGTCGACTCTGTTCTGAAGAAGACAGAGATGTCTGTACTGAGTGACTCCGTTTTTCTTTGTTTTTCCTTATGTTTCTTAATATCCTTAGGATTAGGAGGTGGTGAGACCTCCATCCCACAAAGAGCCTCCGAGAAGGGTGTTTTCAACATACTCTTCAAGATGAGTTTGTTGCGTTCAGCTAGTGTACGGTTCCTGAAGCCGGAGCAGATATCACAAGACACATTAATATCGTCAATGCCCAAACAATAAACACATCGGACGTGACCATCTGAGTTGGGCATCTTACGCCCACACTTGTCACACTGCTTAAAACCCAATTTAGTTTTATCGGACATCATGAATAACACACACAAAAAACTAACTTACCAAAATCACCACGTAACAAAAAACAGTAGAGTTATAGTAGGTAGAAGAGGATTTTTTTACAAACAGAAAAAGTACCAACAATGGTACTAAGAAATACCACAAGTGGTAAAGGAAAGGGCCTACCAAAGTTAGGAGAGAGGGACAGTATGAATGATGATACGAAAGGAACTACCGAAGGTAGAGGGTAGGTTTTTGGTAAGCAAGTATAAGGAAATAAAGATGAGGAGAAAAGCTGAATAAAAGGTAATTATGTAGATAAACCTCAAAAAGCACTGCACTTAGCTAGAGAGAAAGGCTTGGCACATCTGACTAGGAACACAGCAAACGAGATCTGAAGAGACTGAGAGGGGAATTGTGGGTTGGACTTTGCTGAGAGTTTTTGGCTGGTGTGAGCTTGGTAACAGCCGTGTCGGTTCCGAGGATGGAACTGAAGTCCTAACAGTAAGGAATGAATGAAGATTTACATCATCAGATTATTTGTTTGCCAAATTACAGCAGAAGAGATTCCAAACAGGACACAACTTCATATAATCCACTATAAAAAATATTCATAAATTATTTTTTGAACCAAATTCCATCTTTTTTTGGCAGTTAAATCATGCATTCTCTTCAGCAGCAGAAGTTGAGTAGAACAGCTTTCTTCTTATTGCTCATACCAGGACATTGCAGTTTCCAGTGCTGTAAAAGCTTCTTCATGACTTAATCCACTGTTTGTTTTTTTCACTGTCCTCATCTCCAACATCTTCGTCATCAGTCACTGCCTTTTCTTCTTGCACAAATGACAAAATTTCATCATCATTCAAAATTTGAAAGCCAGGGCCATTATTGTTTTCTAACCACATTTGTGCATCATCTTTGTTATAGTCAGAAAATCCTGGGATTGCCTGGAACATGTCCACCGTTTCGTTTAGGTCCTCGTCCACATCAGTTGGCTTAATTTTGCCTCTTTCATCCAGCAATCTATTCCAAGCCTTTTTAATATTATCTTGTGAGAATGTGTTCCAAGCTTCAGCCATCATATAACAACAATCTTTAAGATGAAGTCTTTTTGAAAAAGCCACCACACTTTCCTTATCTTCTACCAATAATAAATGCCATAGGACTTCTTATGCACCCTTTTAAGCTTTTCTATAACACCTTGATTAACCAGTTGAATCACTGCTGTTACATTTGGAGGCAAAAAAATAACTTCAAAATTTTCATCAGCTGCATTCAATTTCTCCACTCCTGGATGTGACTGTGCATTATCCAGCAGAAGTACTTTTCCAGTTCTTTTTTTTTTCTCTCTGATCTTCTTTACATTTGGGATTAACTCATTTGTATATCAGTTAATAAATATTTCACAATTCATCCATGCACTCTGTTGTGCTCTGTAGCATAGTGGGAGACATGTAATTTTTGAAACATTGGTGCTTTTTAGCTTTGCCAATCATTAGTGGGGCTAAGAAGTGGCTTCCAGTGGCATTTGCGATTACCATAATTATTTGCTCACTGATAACTTTATAACCAGGGGCCTCTGTTTTTTGCATAGATTATAGGTTCATAGGTGTGTACTAGACTAATGGCCCAGGAGCCTTTACAAGCCTAGCCTATAGGATTACCCTGGCATCGTGCCACCCGACCTTAATTTCCAGTGCCTCTGTCAAGTAGAGCCATTGGAGTGATCCCCAGGGTGAATTTTCCATTTCCCCATTCTTTCATCAAGATTTCTCTTGAAGAGAGCCAATGAACCGCTCCACGTGACATGTATGGGAAGTCTATTCCATAGCATGGGCAGTCTCTGGGTTATGAACCTGTCCCTCCAGCTTGTTCTGTTGATTGTAGTAATGAGGATGAGGTCTCTGGAGTGTGTAGTACAGAGGGATTGGGATTTCTTTAGATGTATCATTTCTAACAGACCTGGGTCAAACATGGCTTTGTAAGTTGAGCAGAGATCGCCTGTAAGTAGGGGATATGAGACAGAGAATAGTTGGAGTTTTTTGAGTCTGCCCATATAGGACAAGTGTTTAAGGCCTAAGATCCTCTTTGTGAGGTACTTTTGTGGCCTCTCCAGTTGTAGGTGTCTAGTGAGGTACATGCCAAATGGGGCATTGTACTCGATGAATGGCCTAATGAGGGAAGAGTAGAGGGAGACAGTGACCTCTTTCTTCCTGCATGCAAAGCCCTTAGTAATGCGATGTGCCATGTAGAAGGACTTTCTGACCACAGTGGCAATGTGGTGGTCAAAAGAGAGGTTGCTGTCAACCTGTGTTCCCAGATCTCTTATGACACCTTCTGTGTTCAGTGGACTACCATCGATGTGGTAATTCATGGGAACCGGGTTTTTTCCCAAAGGGGATGACACATTTTTTGGCAATGAGCTTAAGGCTATTGTTCTGATACCAGTCATTGGTCTCAGTTAGGCCTTTCTGTAAGATGGCAACATCACTTGGGGAGTTAATTATGGCTCCCAACTTGCATTCATCTGCAAACTTTGTCAGCCAGAGTCCCTTTGTGTTAGCCTGAACTTCAGAGAAGTAGATACCTAACAGGAGAGGACACAGGACCGAACCCTGTGGGACTCCACTCATGACTGGTCGACAGTCTGACTTGGAGTCAGCTACTTTCATACTGTTGCTTCTATCTGTGAGCCAGTTTGCAACCCACCTGGTGATATAGAGGTTGTTGCCTAGCTTAGTGCATTTTTCTATGATTCGTGAGTGGGGAATGGTATCAAAATAGGCTGTATGAGCCATCTTGCCTTCATCCACAGCTTTGGTGACTGACTCAAAGAAGTCGACCAGGTTGAGCAGGCATGATCTAACCTTCACAAAACCAAACTGTGTGGGATACAGAGTTTGGAGGTTCCCTATATCTTTGTTTATAAGGTCCATGATGATGCGTTCCATAGCTTTACATATCAGACTTGTCAGGCTAATGGGGTGATAGTTCCCAGGGTCTGTAGTTGCTCCTCCTTTGTGGAGAGGGATAACTGTAGCAATGCGCCATTCGGTATGGACAAAGCCTGAGACGAGTCTGTGATTGAACAGGGCACATAGGTGAGGTGCCAGTTCACTCTGTAGTTCATGTACACACAGCCGGGGATATTGTCAGGTCCCATGGAAGTTGTATTCTTGGCCTTGGACAGTGCTGTTTTAATCTGTGCAGCAGTAATACTGGGTGCCTGGCAATCTACTGGCATTCTGATTGGTCCTTTGGTGGGAGAGAGAGGGGTAAAGTTGGCACTGAATCTGTTGGCCAGTATATTGGCAATATCTGTTGGCTTGGTATAGGAGGTGCCATTGTGCAACAGTTCTGAGCAAATCTTGGTATTGCCATGGAGATTCCTTACATAACTATAGAAGACCGTGTGGTTGTCTTTACTATCTTCCGAAGTTCTGTTTTCATAGCTAGCTTTAGAGGATTTGATGAGGGATCTACTTTTTGTTGAGGCTGATTAGGGAGTTTTTCCAGTCTTGGGACTTCACCTTGTTTCTCATCAGTTTCCTCCTCCTGTTGTAGAGTTTGTTTATGGCAGGGGATCACCAGATTGGCTTCCTTTTTTGAAGGAGAGCGTCTTGATTCTATTGGGTATGGCGAGATCCATGTATTTGTGTATGTGTTCGTACAGGGCATTAGTGTATGACTCGGCGGTCATGCAACTGTTGTCCAATTGCATGGGTGCCATGAAGTTAGCCACCCCTGTTTTTAGGAGCCCAAAGTTAGCTTTGGAGAAGTTTTTCATGGTGGTTACCTTTGCAGGGGGAGAGGAGGATGTGGATTTCAATGGTGATTAGTTTTGAGTCGGATCTAACTAGGACAGAGTTGACTATTGGTACAGAGCAGTGGTCACCCCTGTTAGTAACGACCAGGTCAAGGATGTTGCTACCTCTAGTGGAAGTAAGAATGAGCTGGTCCAGGGCATTGGAATTAATGAATTCCAGGAAACGTTGGGCAGGTGTATTGGTACATGAGTAGTTTTCCCAGTTAATGGAGGGGTAGTTGAAGTCGCCCAGTATGAGAGTGTTAGTTGGACCCTAATATTCTCCAGGGTGCTTAGGAACATGGAGTATGAGTCTTGGGTCATGTTTGGGGACCTAGAGCAGGCTACGACCTGAATCGCTGTCTTACCCAATGTTAGCTGCACCTGTAGTATCTCTGATGCTTCATGTTGGGCTACCAGTCTGGAGGTGTGCACATCCTTTATGAATATGGAAAAACCACAACCTTTGGAGCTTCGGTCCAAGTTCTGGGGCCGAAAGGTATGGAATGAGTTATAGCCTGGTAGTGCAGGGGTGCTATCTGCTGCCTTGAACCAGGTCTCTGTTACAGTACAAATGTTGATTTTCTCCATTTTAAGGAGTGCTTTGAGCAATTTATTGGGCAGTGATTTCCAGTATAAACCAATTTCATCAGCATTATACACGTCCTTGAGTAAATAACCTTCTTTATCCAAAAGGGCCAAGAATGTCTCTCTAAATTTTTCAGCAGCAAGTGTATCACCAGATAGATTCCACTTGAACTTCTAATTCTCGTATGCCATGGCGTGATTTAAAGTTCTTTAACCAGCCAGTGTTAGCCTTAAAATTGGACGGACCATCAAGCTCATTGTTTAACTCCATTGCTTTTTCACTCAATAGTGGACCAGAGATAGGTTCCCCTTTGCTTATTCTTTGCACACACCATAGATACATAGCCTCTTATAATTTTTGTGTCTCTTGGCATTTTCATGTTTTTTCTTCATTTCGACCCATTTTCACTGTCATATTCGATGCAGACTTCAAAAATTTTTTTTTTACTTTTGATATCCAAGATGTAGAGTTCCCAATATTGAAAACCTTCTCGAGATGATCCACTTTCACCATTTTCTAGTCTGTTGATTATTTGTATTTTTGTTTCAATAGGTAAAACATTGTTTCCTTTTTCTTGAAGACATTCACACAAATATACCTATAAGAAAAATAACAGAACTGAATACAGTATTGTATGCCCATGTAGGCAGCCCCAGTTCCTTTGCCCCACCGATCAATCACGTCCTGTAGATAACCCATCATCAAAGTTTCCGTGTACCACTCTCTACATATTTTACCTTTTAAAAAGTACCCTGTACTGTACAGTATAATGGTTAAGGTGTTTACTTACAGACACAAGTTGCAGGGTTTGATTCACACAAGGAGTAATTGCCTAGGCTTAAAATGGCCCAAAAGTGCAGTTAGCCTAGTACTGTACTAATCTATGAACCTGTTGTATTTAGATTTAATTTAAAACTTATTTTAAATTTTATAGCATGAACACCAATAGACATTTGCTAAACAAAGCTATAGTGTCTCACAATGAAAACAGACTTGGCATTAAAACTTCTCTGCCCTTGAAACCATAGCTCTCAACCGTAACAAATTTCTTGGACTTCACCGGTTGTAATGGCAAAATAATGGGGTGCCATGAATTCCCGAGTGGCCTCTCCAAATCCCATTTTTTTAATTCTTTTTTTTACAGTTTTTATTGGCGGCTTCTGTGACCTACTGCCTGAAACCTTTTGCAAGCTACAGTAGACTGGGCAGGGTTTAGTGAGGACAAATGTACCCAGTCATCCAGTCAGTAAGTACTTTAATTCTTAGTCTTAACGCTCCATTAAATGGGTGGAATAATAGTCCCACCTCTACATTTTCTTTTTAGTGGCTGTGGTAGCTTTTAGGGCTACTTTAGGAATGGTGTGGCACCCACAGGACAGGTCGATGAAACAGTGAAAAACTTTTGGAGAGATACTTGTGCCATTCTTATGGGTCTACCAGGAGCTTGCAAGGGTACTTAGGTAAGTGAAGGAGATTAGGTGACTTTTTTGTACAGGCTGCAGTCCGCTATACTGAGTTTAATGGTTGCTGCGAGTGTGTCTTGTAACTTGAGTTAAAAATTGTATACACATGTCTTTAAAGCTTTTTGTGTAGGCTCATGTTTAAGATTGCAAAGAGCATATAGTTGGATTCATTGGCAGCAGTGCTGTATTGGTATGATATTTATAGCAAGGAATGGGGCATGTATGTGCTAGAGACATCGGCAGGCCTTCAAGATGCCTTTGAATTTGTTTGGGACAGCCATTGCACATAGGTAAAGTTCTTTCATATGGTGGGTGGAATGGATTCAGTGTAAGGAGAGAAGGGAAAAGAGGCAATTGTGACCCATAGTTATGGGCATTACACTGGCTTATATTCCATCCGTCTTCAACCCCTTCTTCCCATTTTCACACACGGGGTCGGACTGGGGTGTCACTTCAACAGTGACAATTATGTTAGAGCTAAGGATTACACTGCCGACTGGCTAGGTCTGCCATGGTTGTTCGTTTATACCACACACGCACACACACTAACTGGCTTATGTTCTAATACAGGCTTCTGTGAAAGGGTGGGGTAGGTATATTGTAATTCAAATTGTTTGGATGGTGATGAGTAACTTCACAGGCTTGCAGAACCAGTAACGATTTTATGGGGTGTAGAAGAGCAGCCAGTGGTCCTGTTGTAAGCCATTTCTGGTCAGTTTGCCAAATGTCGCATTTTCTTTTGAGATCAGAAATTTGTACATGACAGCTTTGAACATTTAAAAAAACTGAACCAAACTAAATTCGAACAAAATAACCAAGTTCTACTATTCCAACAAACTGCATCTTCACACTGGAAAATAGTTGGAATTCTAAACTTGGATCTTTTGTTCGAGCTTTGAAAATTTATCATAAACACTTTTGCGAAGTGATAGCTGGTTATGAACTTTGCAGGATTCTCAGTCAACATGTTTATTCTTCTTTAAGAGGGTGACAAGTCATAGGTCTGCCTTGGTATTAAGTTTGCTCTTTACAAAAAATGTGTAGTAAGTGTCTGCACAGCATGGCTGGACAGTTTTAGTGGTTGATCAGATGTACTGTGAAACTTCTGTACTGGATCCTGATTAAGATGTTGTGCTTTCCTATACTGGATTTTGAGTAGCTGTGCTTTCCTGTGTTGGTCATCATTTCTTTGTTACTTACAGCCAGCAAGTTGCACAGATAATATTACTTGCTGTTTTACCCATTTTCTTTTTCTTTGCAATCTTGTCCTTTGATAGCCTTCAACTTCTTTTGTTGATAATGAATAGCTGACGTAATGTTTAAACTGTTTTGTTTTATTTTTTTACAGGATAGAGCACTGATTTATATGAACCAATTGCAAGATCTACTTGGGAGACTAGAAAGCGAGAGATACATATTGAAGTTTATAGAATACAGTGCATACTGAGCTGGATAGTAAGTAGTATGATCTGTTTACGTCCTTTAGGTGGACCTATTAAAGGAGGTACTTGCTCATCGAAGACTTGGTTGAGATTAAAAAAAAAAAGTTGTTTGCAGCCACAGCTAACCCATGCCGACTTGCGGCACTGCTGCTGCCAACCAATGAGGACGTAGCACTAACGCCCTGACATCATGTCAAGTAGAATTATTTCCACATCTTTTCCTGGTTCCTTAGCAGTGTTGCAGGTTTTTCACAGCTATTGTACTTTCTGGAGTCTCTTGTTGTCTTACTGTTTCTGATATTATTTCCTTGCCGTCTGGGAGTTTATATTCCTTATTAGTGACAGGGCTACCTACTGTTCATTGTTCTAGCCAGTTCTGTAGTCTGCTTGAAATATTCAAACAAAATGTACTTGCCATCTAAGTACTATGATTTAAAGTAAATCAGCAACTGGTATTTAAGACATCAAAGTGTAAACTTTGGAAACACAATATGACCAATAAACACCACCCCCCAACAGGCACACAATCAGTTAACAGGATTCCTTTGCATTTTTCATTCCTTCATGGTGTTCCTGTCCGAAGGTTATTATTCCACTTTTAGTATCAGCTATCTCTTGTTATGCAAGGCAGTCCTTGTTTGGGCAGCTGTGTCCTGAAGGAAAATATGAAAAAAAATGTCCTGAGTTATTAGCCAAAAATAGTACCCAATTTTCCACTGATAATTGTATAAAAGACCTGCTTTGTATCTGAATATTTTAGTATTAAATAAAACACAGAAACAAATTAAATTCTGTAAAAGCTTTTATTTTGGCAAAAAAGTGAAATCCAGTCTTTTGCAGTGGTTGTAGATACATATTTACATTATGGTTACCAGGTTAGAGCACTGATCACAGCATGACTAGTTGCAAGATGTGCCTTTTGCTATATTTATAAAGTCAGGGAAGAGAATTTGATAGCAGAAGAAGGGAGAGTAAGGACTTACAAGGAATGAAAAGGTACTTGTTCACATTTAGGGATGTAGTTTATCCTGGTTTTGAGCAAGAATAAAGCCAGATTTTAGCTAGGAAGTCTTTCAGAGCAGTTTTGAAGATGGCTAGGAACCTGGGAGGGTATAGACCTGATGGCTACAGGTAAGGAGTTCCAGACCTTAGCAGCCTTGTATGAGTACAGACAATGCCCAGCAGAATTGCTAGGTTTGTAGACAGAGAGGAGTTTTTGGTCACCGGATCAAAATGACTGGGAACATAGTTGTGTAGAATGTAGTTTAGTTTTATACAAGTTCAACTTTTTGTACAAGTTCAAATGTTAATATGGATTAGACAGTATTGCTGTGGTTATATTTTGTTACTTAAAATTAATGTAGCAGTTAATTTTATTTTTATAAAAGAAAATTGCATTTTAGTTTTACACAAGTTCAAATGTTTTAAAAGCTATCTGGTTATATTTTGTGTTCAATAGTTTCTGTTCTTCAATTTGTGTTTAGTGGTATCCCATAATTCCACTGGAGTGGGCAGGGTTATACAATCATGTATGCATATTTTATGTTAATCAATGTCCAGATATTTGGCCAGTTGTACCTATTTTTCATGGGCCTTTGTCCAGCTTTTTCATCTTTCCAGGTTGAGAGGTATGCTGTTGAAGTTTTTCTCTGCATCAGAATCCACCAACAGCAGCAATACTTACATTCTGCGTACCTGTGAATCATCATTGTACTATTTATGTTGTCAGATATTTGCCTTCCTTCCAGAAAACCACATTGATCAGTATGTCAGTTTTGGCATCATCTTTGCCATTTTTTCAACCATTATAGGCAGAAACACTTGATCATGATTTAAAATTGAAAGGGGCCTATATGAAGCTAGATCTGATGAGTCTTTACTGTCTTATGAGATTACAGCAACGACAGCTTTTTGTTGGGGCTTCTCCTCCTTTTAAAATATTAACAAAACCTTCCAGATCTTTATCACTTCTTCCCTAATAGCTTCTAAACTTCCACTGGAATGTCATCTATTCCTGGAGACTTTCCTGCAGATTTGGTTGTACATTACCCTTTTTATCTCTTCTCCTTGTATCTTCACTGTTAATTTTTTGACCTCATCTACATCTAACCTTGGCATATTTAAGTGTCTATCAGTATTTCCATTTGTGCTTTTTCTTGATTTCCCACTTCTCTGCTTTTTTCATATTTTCATTTAATTTCCAGGATATTTCAATATTTTTGGTTATTTTTTATTTTTTATTTTTATTGGCTCCCTAAGTTTGGTAACAACCCAGTCTAATTTATTTTGCCAAAGTCGTTGTGCTAAAAGTTATTGTGCACTGGAGTTGTTATAAAATATTGCTTAACAGCAAACTTTGTAAACTCTTGCATATTATCCAGGTGATCCCTTATTTTCTCTTTGTCAGTCTAAAACTGTGCCTCTTTTTTTGTTGTTGTTTGAGACTCCCCTTACTCTGTAATGATTTAACCTTTGTCAACTCCTCTAAATATTTCTTGTTGCTTCTTAACCATCTCTCTTTTTTTTTCTTTTTTTACCTTAATTTTAAAAACTCCTTTCATTTTATCTTCTCACTAGCTGCATCTTCTGGAGTACTTTCCATCTTCCCTAATAACTCCTGGATAATTTATACTACTCATAACATAAATTCCTCTTTTTAACAGATAGGTGGGGAAGCACCACTGTCTTGCCTTTACTTCATTACCCTGCATTTTATCTTCGTAGTTATTCATGGATGATCTGAAATAGTTATTGGATACATGTCAAAGTTCTGAAATGTACATGATATTGTGAAATATAATTTCTGTCTAGTCTAGCCCAGTTAATGTACCTTGAGGAATAGAATGTAAATTTTCCTCAGAGTTGGTACAAATGAGTTCTCATCTTCCATATTAAATATTTTCATAAATATCTTAAGAAATCTACCCTCCTTCATTATATTTCCCTTCTAGACCCCCAGATACATCCTCATTGTTGCAAATCAAATTCCAGTCCTTGCATACAAGTAATATTCCCTGCTGAAAGTTGAATATTGTTCCCCAAATTTTTAAGCTCCATAATATCAATTTTAGGCAGAATTTGAATTCATGCTAATGTAAACCTCATCCATACCAGTAGCTTACGTATTTGCCATTATTGTGTTCCTCCTTTCCATCACTATTGGAGTTCCTCTAGCAATTAATACAAGTATTCTTCTCTTCTTTATCCCTGATATTTTTCTGAATATTCATCTTGATATCCATCCTTTATCAAATTCACATGCTCTGTTCTTTCCAAAAGTCTCTCCTATATCATTAATATTTGTACTCTGTATTTTTTAATATAATTAGTCTTTCCTTTCTGTTACCTGTGTGAACATTCACTCTCCAAGATAATATGGTAAGTGTCACCATTATGATAAGTCATTGTTCCAATCTGTTATATTTGGCAGCTTTTTTAAATATCTGTTCCAGTTTTTGTAATACGTGAACACACACTAATGCTTGGCAGGTTGATCGTTTATACATTTTTTTTTCTTATCAACATTAGAGCCTATGTCACATTTTACAAAGCTTTTTGATTTAATGAAAATCTGAACACCTCAGAACCTGTTAACATAATACAAACATACAAAATTATGTACGGCTTCAAATAATGAAATTTACCGTCCCAACAGGAACAATTGCCCCAAATAAACAGCTGTGAACACAGGCCTTAACTAACCTAAAGTTGAGGTTATGCATGCTAAAAAGCATGTTATTGCATGTGCTTCTGCTTACACTAATTAGTGTCTGTTCTTTTTTGTTGGTTCCCCTTCCACATGTGAAAAACAACTTGCATACTTTCAGAAAATATCAACTTTTAACCTTGAAGAAAATGTTTTGGCTTTTTTGCCCTATAGTCAGGTTCTCTCTATGGAAACATAAGAGAAAAAAATGTAGCTCTCAGCTGCAGACTTCTAAAGACAGTAACATTTATTGCTAAAGGAAAAATTTTCATTATATTCGGTGTTCTGTTATTTACTTGTTTCCACTTAAAACTGGCTATTAGATTAAGCCAAGGATTTCAATACAGACATTCACTTCTGCAAAAGTAAGTGAATACATATTACCTCTACATGTATTATGATCTCTCTAGTTTTGAACCCCATCCCCGCACCTCAACAACCCAAGATTATACCCTGTTAACTTAAACATGCTTTTGCCTAGCTTTTTTAACTTTTTACATTGTAATATATACGTTTCTTAATACTGAAAAAGAAAAAAAGGCATATATTTACTTTATTATCTTTTTCACTTACAAAAATAACTAAAATGTTAACCAATCTGAACAGGAACAAAAAAAAAACACAAAATCCAAGGTGAGGGAAACGCAGGCAGGAAGTAGTAAATCTACAGAGTTTATTTAGAGGAATAACCGCTTTCGCCCAGACAGTTAATCATTCAGGAACTTCATCAGAAATAGCATAGATTCATTCTACACCAAATTTAGGTAAAAGATTACATCATATCCTGTCTTGGAGCCCAAATGTATAAACACACCCCCTAATATAAATATATGAATATACATATACAGACTATATTAGCATCAAGAATTTAAGAATATATAAATAAAAAAATTACACACACAAGGTACAAAAGCAATATAAAATGTGAAAGAATTAGCAAATTTTAAGAAAGCAAACTCAATTACTATAAAAAAAACTATCTTTTGAGAGCTTTCAGTTTTAAAAGACTAGAGATAGAGAGACTTTCATTTAAACCTGGACAGTATATGGAATTCAGGCACATTTGCCATATTAACCTCGAGCAATATGTGAGGAAGCTTAACTTCAGTGTCATTTTTCATAATGTTGAGCAGGTTCGTGACCCCTTTAGGGTCTCCAATACTTTTAACCCCCCCATTCACCCGACTTTAGAGATTTTTGAAAAGGTTTATGATTTGGATATAATAATGCTATGTACAAGCAATAATAATAGGAGATAAAAGTGCAATCTGAGTAATGATGAAATAGTTGAATTAGAATTTCTTAAGCATTCTTTGTGGACTAGAATTATGAAACCCGATAAAAGGGGGTGATGTGGTCATCATGAATAAGGATGATTACATCAAGAAAATTAGGTTGATCCTGAATAGCCCTACCTATAACAGGAGTTCATTAAATGAAATGAATGGCACTTATAGAAAAATAAATGGATTTAATCAAGACCTCTTTATCAATGGTTTAATAACCATCGATGAACTACACTTTTTGTCAGAATTCCCCATAATCCCGTTTTTTTTCGAGGTACGTAAATTACATAAGAGCATATATTAGCCCCCAGTGCGACCTATAGTGGATGCCAGGGTTTCAATAACTCACCCACTGGCAAAGTTCCTAGACATGCAGTTAAAGATTCATTTAATTGGAGAACCCCATTTATTTGTCGATTTCTGGGATTTTTGTAAGAAAAATGTATAATATAATATAATATATGATGATTGTTTACTGATAACAGTTGATATGGTTGATTTGTATACAGTTATACCCCATGAAATAGGGGAACAATGGTTCTGTGATTACCTATATCTGAAGAATATTCCACAACAAAAAACTGTGTGTTTGAGCAACTCTTGGATATGGTACTTAAAAGTAATTTTATTCTTTTTGAGAAGGAATACTCTCTCCAGACCCAAAAGGTGGCTGTGGGTTCATATTGTGGGGGCCTTTACACTAATATAGTGATGCTCGAATGGGAAAGGTGATTTTTAAAGGATTCACCATTCTTTCCTTTTTGCCATACATATAACCGTTTCTTTTATATATTTATTTTGTGGGAGGGACCAAGGGATCAGGTTGAACCATTCTTGCAATATATTAATAATACAACCTCATTCTTGAAGTTTACACACACTATTAGTGATACTGAAATTCCATACGTGGGACATTTTACTGAAGAAAGACAATATAAATTACAGGTTCTTACCAGAAATTTATCGTAAAAAACATATTCCTATAGCTTCCTCCACTGTAGTAGTAGTCACCCCTTCTCACAAAAACGGGGAGTGGTTAAAGGCCATTTTGTCAGGGCAGCCCGTATGGTGACCTTGTGGGAGTCATTTGAGAATGAATGTTTGAAATTGAAGGACATGTTTTCTAAGCGAGGGTACCATCTAATAGATGAGATGATGGGTTAAGTTATGGATAAGATGGGTAATGGGTACTTTCTACCAATCTTAAATCCTACGTCTAATCAGAATATAACCAGATCTACTGTTACAGATGCTATCATTGCTGGTTTTGTGCAGTGCTCAACAGCTATAAGTGGATTGGATTTGAATACCACGACACATGTGCCACAACTGAACTTCCATTCCATTGCAGTTTCACCACTACATTTTCAAATGATGCATTTCATATTAAGAACATCTTGCAAAAAAACTGGAAGTTAAGTGGTGAGAATCTTAGGGAGCTTGTGGGGGATAGACCCACAGGTGTATTTAGAAGAGGCTCTAATTTAAAAAACCTCTTTGAGCATCAGCAACTTCCGTTTACATGTATAAATGTGGTAGGTGTAAATTTTGCCCCTATATCTTTGAAGGAAATACATTTATAGTCAATAATATGAAGGTGAAGATACCCTGTAAATGCTGTTGTAACAGTGAGAAATTAGTTTATTGTGCTTTGTTCTGTTTGTTTTTATGTGGGGAAAACTGAACGTAAACTCAAAAACAGGAGTGGGGAACATCTGAGAAATACTAAGATTGTTGTGAAGTGAATGCACTAACAAAGCATGTCACATTAAATCCAGGACACGTTTAAATTTATTGTTTTAGAAGTTGTATCTGTATCAGAAAGAGGTGGTGCATGACCCTATTTTTTTGGAAAAATTGGAATTAATATGGCAAATGCACCTGAATTTCATATACTGGCCACATTTAAAAGAAAGTCTATCTCTAGTCTTTTAAAGCTGAAAGCTCTCAAAAGATACTTTTTTAAAGTAATTGTTTGCTTTCTTAAAATTTTCCAATTCTTTCATATTTTATATTGCTTTTATGCCTTTTGTGTATAATTAAGTGTTTTTTATTTGTATATTCTTAAATTCTTGATACTGATATAGTGTTTATATGCATATTCATATATTTATATGGGGGGGTGTTTATACATTTGGGCTCCGACAGGATGTGATGTCATCTTTTACTTACATAAGTTTAGTGTAGGATGAATCTTTACTGTTTCTGATGAAGTTCCTGATAAATTAACTGTTTGAGACGATAGCACTTATTCCTCTAAATAAACTGTGTGGATTTACTACTTCCTGCCTGCATTTGCTTCTCCTTGGATTTCATAACTAAAATGTTGTACTATCAAACGTGCAATTTATATCTTGAAAAGTTTTATTGTGGAAAGGGGTAATGAAGTCGGAGGGAGTTCAAGAAATAAGTAGAGTGTGGGATTTTGGATGCAGTTCTCTAGAGAATAATTATAACGATACATAATACTATATTCATAAAGTTGTAGAAAGTATTCCAAGAACTAAGCAGAAATGAAAATGGAGAAAGGAGATTTTGCCAGTAGGGATGACTGCAATTAAGGATACATAAAATAGGTATGAGGGGAATGGTATTTACTGGAGGAAACTGGCAAAGGTCCCAATGTATTGGAATCATATAATTAAAGAGGGAAAGTTAATAGAAGTTGGATGAAGCCAAGAGGAAGCTTGAACTACAGGTTAGGGACCGCCTTCCCTATCAGTGATTGATATCAGAGTATAGCAGAGAGAAAGGTATAGGGGAATCCCCAGTTAAAGGCCTGCTGTGGTAGACTTTTTAGACAAATTTAAAACAGATGCTACTGTTAAGGATAATTAGTAGGGTATATGAAGTATTTCATGATAACCATTAGAACCAATTAGAGGAGGTTAGAAAATATGGAAAGCGAGATTGGAAAAGCAGTTTATAGGGGAACAGTGAAAGGATATATGTACATCTCCCAAGTATGCAGTAAAGTCCAGAAGGTTTAGGATTTTTGCTTGGAAGTGTTTGTATAGTGTTTTTATATCCCAAGCAGACTTCAAAGAAATTTTCATCAAAATAGATAACAGATGATGATGGCGTGTTGGGGGGGAAAGATGCAAGTGTGAAAATGTGTTTTTTGGAGTTGTAATGAGTTGGCAGATTTAAAAAATTCCCAACAGAGTACTCTGTCAGAAATATTGGGGGAGCAAATGTAACTAAGGAAATGAATCTTATGAGCTAGGACTTATGATCTGAATTCCCTAGACATGGTAAGACCTTGTTAATCTTAATTCTGTTGGCTGCCAAAAAAGAAATTACTAGAAAATGGAAATCACAGTCTCTGCATCCCTCCTAGCAACAATACAACTATACTGGAAGATATCCTGCACTGATATTCGTAAAAATTCCACAAGAAATAATACTGTTAGGTGATGTGAATGTCAATTGGATGGATATAAATTTTAACTCCTAACATCTATAATGAACTTCTTTGGTTTCACACAACCAGTTTAATATCCCCACACATAATAGCAAGACATTGAATAGTAAACCATATATCCAGTGTTTAACTAGCATTAAAACTCCATTCCTGCACCTAACATCACGTCTGTATCTAACTTGCAAGTGATGTAGTTTAAGGACACAGGAGGAGAAACAGGAAGTCTGGTCAGATCTAGGATGTTGAGAAATTACCACATAATAGCAAGACGTCAAATTCCCTGTTGGACTGGATACTGGTATTGGACCCTAGCAAGTACACTACCTCATGTATAATGTCTTGACTGTCTCAGTGATCAGCTCTCAATCTGTACAACCAGACATCTCGTGTATCCACTTAAACAGCATGATCTGATGCTGTTCTCTTCTTTCTTCCTCGTGATAAGTTCTTGGATCTGACTCTGCCACATTTTCCTGACTTGGATCCAGCTCTCACTCTTCCCCTCTTACCCATAATGCGCAACATCCATCCAAGCACCTCAAATCTTGTTTGCTGCTTCAGCGATTGGACACGGATTTTTGAGCATTTGGAATAGTTTAGTATAACACATCGCTTTCTTATTTTGTCTTTTGCTAATTGTTTTTCTTCACTGCCGTTGTGTGCTGTGAGTGATATTCCTCCCTCATTGTCTTCCTTTCAGTACAGTTTGTAGTGTGTGTGCATGTGCAAGAGTGTGGTCAAGTAGTATAGAGATATCTCTAGTTTAAACTAGGCTTAAACTTTGATCCTTATCTTTAACTTTAACTTCTTATCTTGTAAAAAGAAAAAAAATAGTTATGGCTGGTACTGATTCTTGTCTTCATTGCTTAACTTATGGCCTGTTGAGTGTGTCCCTTTTTTTTTAATTTTATTTTTTGTGGAAGCTATGTCTGATAAACCCTCTCCAGGTTTCAAACATTGCACTTTTTGTGGGTACAAGATCCCCAACCAAGATGCCCACAAGTAGTGCATCTATTGTTTAGGTGCAAATCATCTTAGAGCTGTTTGTGAAGTTTGTGCTTCCTTTAACCCACAAGCGCTCACGGATAAGCGCAGTTAAACTAATCTTCAGGGGTCTTCTTCTATCTTTGGATTTTGAGACTCGGACCCCCCCCCCCCGTGGCTTCATTCTCTTATTCTTAAGAAGCTAAGAAGTGGTGTCTATCTCCCTCCCTTAGAGACCCCCAGGGGCCTAAATCTGAAACTAAGAAAATTTCTGATCCAGCCTCCTCAGATCCAAAGAAAGTTGCCACCGTATTGGATCCACAAGCTTCTTCAGAACCGACAGAAGTAATAACGCTGTCACCTCCTTCCTCTTCGGCTCTGGTTTCGGATCCTAGGACTCTGGATCTGAGAGCTCAGAGCAAGTCTCCAAACTGTTGAAAGTCCGCTTTGCTCAAGTCCAAACACTTCAGACCTCCCTCGTTGGCTTCTTCCAAGTCCTCTAGAAGCTGGTCTATGACAAACATGGACAGGGTGATGAGGTTCCTCAAGGCCCAGATTTAGATGAGGGTAGTGGCTGTTTTGTCCCCTATCGGATCTGTGAGCTCCCCAGGCCATATCATCAGGACTCCTTTTCCGATCCAACCATCTGCGTCGGAGTTGCAGGTTTCGGGACTCCTAAGACTGTCTCCTTTGGTGCCGGGAAGCCACCTTCGTTGATTCTGGTGGTGCCTCTGACTGCCCTGTTCCTATCCCTTTGGAGCAGTGCAGATCTTGGAGCTGAGGTGTTAGCTCCAGGTCCAGGTGAGTGGGGTCGACTCTGTTCTTGTCAGAGCCATCCTTTCCCTTGGGTGCTTCAGCCTTCAGCAGTTTGAGTCCAATTCCCTCTGGAGGTCATGGATCTGGTGTGAGTCCTGGCCACATGCCCTTCGTTACTTCGGCTTGAGGGGAGGCGAAGAGGGCATTTCCAGGTCCACTGGCACTCCAAGCAGTGGAAAGGGTTGTCTCTTGAGGCGGACATTCGTAATCTGATGTCCCACAGCCTACCCTCCTACCCCCATTGGGTTGGGGTCTTGAGCCCATTCATTCTGTCTTGAGTCAACCTGTGCCAGGCAGTCTCCAGGATCTCCCTGCCCAGGAGGGATCCCCTTCTTCTGATACTTTCCTTTAGTACCCAGCTGAGAAAGTTCCCTGGAAGAAGATGTGGAAAGGAGGTATATTGACTCTCTGATGGAGTCATTAACCAAAGACACTGACTTTGATGAGGAAGTAGGATCTCCTCGATCCCCACCTGGCGACATTCTGGAAATCCTGAAGCAGAAAGGTGGGTGGTCTGTCCAACCTCCTCCTTGTGAGGACTCCAGTGTTCTTGGAGGCTTTTGAGGTGGGCCCATCTGCAACCTGGGTGACCACCCCCCCCCCCCGGGTGGATGACGTCGTTGATTTGGTTTCCCATCAGGCATGGAAGGAACTGGACACCAATCAAGCCCATTCCCAAGCATCCTGATTGGTTTCTGGTCCCACCAGCTGATAGGAAACCTTGAGGCCCTGTAGTTGATACCATCATGGTGGTGGCAGCCACTAAGAAAGAACTGGCCGACGAAAGTGCCAATGTCCATCTACCTAACAAGGAGTCTAGAGCATTGGACAGGGTCGGAAAGCATGTTTATACCTCAGCCATGTCTGCACTGCAGTTCTTAAATTACCTAGCTCCTTTTACCTGGCTTCAGAGAGATATGATCAAGGTGCTTTCCACCTTTCTGAGTCCATACTTGTGGAGGAATTTAAGAAATGTTCTCCCAAACTGGCCACCCTGTCGTCCATTGCTAATTCCTCAGTGAAGCAAATCTCCCACACAGTAGAAAATACCTCACGAGCTGCCGGTTCAGGACTATGCCTAAGGAGGCATGCCTGGATGAGGCTATGTGATTTTGCCGGGCCCTTTAAGGCATCATTTGTTAGTGCCCCCTTTGATAGCTTTTCACTGTTTGGGCCGTCAGAGATTCACTTACCCACAGCAAAAAGGACAGGAAGACCCTTTCTACTATAGGAATCAAATTTTCTACACCTCACAGGTCCTTTCCGAGGAACCAGTTTGGAGGCTAGAAAATGTGATTCTATAAATCCCAAGGGACATTCCAGGTCCCATCTGTGAGGAGCCCCTCCTCCAGAGGTGCAGAGGAGGGTTTAATGGTAGACGTCACACTAGAGTCAGAGGGGGTCCACAAAGCCAGGGCTTCAGAGACACATTCTCTGACAAGCCCTGTCAGTGCTCCTGCAGCACTGCTTGACTGTCCATCTCTGGAGGCAGTTGGGGGGTTGACTTTCTTTGCACCCAGAAGCCTGGACCTACTTAACAAAAAATCCCTGGGTGCTAAACCTAATATCCAGAGGCTACTACATTCCCTTTTCCCTTCCACGAAACTCCTCAATGTGCCACACAGTCAGAGGGAGCAGGCAGCCCAAGAAATTCAAAAATTACTGAAAAGACAGTCGTCCAAGAGGTCACGACCGAACAACATGGATTCGGAACTTACTCCCACTTCTTTTCGGTGCCGAAAAAGACAGGGGACCCAAGATCCATACTGGGTCTAAGCAAATTGAATATTTATATGAAGAAGTCGAGGTTTTGAATGGTTACGATTCAGTCCGTTATGCCCCTATTGCACAAGGATGATTGGATGGGCTCAGTAGATCTCTAGGATGCATATTATCACATCAAAATAGACTGGCGGTCCAGGAGATACCTGCACTTCTGGCTGGAAGACAAGCACTTTCAGGTCCGAGTACTGCCCTTTGCGCTCACCACAGCCCCCCGGGTGTTCACCAAATGCATGACAGTGGTAGCAGCTCACATGTGACTCAAATGATTCTCGGTGTTTCCATACTTAGACGATGGGCTGCTTACCGCTTTCATGAGGCATCAACTTGTCCAAGCCAGAGATTCTTATGCAACTTTCACAATCCCTGGGCATCACCATAAATTTTAAACAAGTCCAATCTGACTCCTGGCAGAACCTAGAGTTCACAGGAACATAGTTGAACATGAGGGATCAAATAGCTTCTCTTCCCCTACACCACATAACGACACCGAGGAATCAAATTCAGGGATTTTTATTCCATCAGTCCCCCCCCCCCCCCGCACGACTAGTCTTACAAGTCCTGTGGTCCATGTCAGCAGTGATTTCTTCTGTGGACATGAGCAATGCAGTGGTCCATTCTCTATCAACCACTATCTATTCCTATCAGATTGACACCAATCTGCAAACATTGTATTCGTTGGTGGATTCGGTCAGACAAACTCCTTTTGGGCAGACCCTTTTCAGTTTCCACGCCAATAGCAGCAGTGACCAAGGACATTTCCCAGTTAGGGTGGTGGGCATTACAAGGGAAAGATGGTCCAAGGGATGTGGTCCTCTCTGGAGACCAGGATGCATATCAATGTCCTCAAGATGAGAGCAGTTCTTTTAACGACGTAAGCCTTTCAGGGTGCTCTCCCTCTAGGGACTATTGCTGTTCACACCGACAGTATGTCTGTAGTCTGGTACATCAAGGTGGAACCCATTCTTATCCTTTGTGCAGGGAGGCGGTGAGGGTGTGGGAATGGGTAATATCTTTGGACTGTCTTCTGGTTGCAACTCACATTCCGGAGAAAACCATTGAGCTGACGGGACAGACTCAGGAGATCTATTCTTATTCCGCACAAGTGGTCCCTCAATCAGTCAGTGGCAAACATGATCTTCAACCTTTGGGGTCAGCCTTGCTGTGAACTTCTTGCTTCTCCCCTCAACAACAGATGCAGCAAGTTCTTTGCTCTGATCCCCACCCCGGGGGAGTCACCAAGGGATGCTCTGGTGCACGAGTTGTCCCCGGCTCTCCTGTATGCCTATCCCCCTCTTCTGCTGATCATGAAGCTTCTTCAGAAGGCAAGCAGGCTGAAGAGCTCAGTCATCCTCATTTCCCCCTTCTGGCCTCGATGGATACAATTCCCCTTCTTTTGGTGTCATCTGAAATATCCTCCGTGGATACTGGAGCCAAGACAGGACCTCCTCTCTTACCCATCAGGATTGCAACACCCCATTATTCATGCCCTGAAGCTGACAGCATGATTTCTCTACTTCCAACTATAGTAAGACAGTCCAGGCTTGCTTTCCCAGTTCGTAACATCATCATGGCCTCACAAAAGGTTTCAACTAAGAAAGTATACAACAGTAAATGGAAGAGGTACATTGTTGGGCTGAAAATAAAAATATTGATGCTTTCTCAGCACCAGTCTGAAATATTTTGCTTTTTCTTAGTACCCTGTTTAAGGAAGGAGCAAGTTTCTCTACCATCAAGCTTCAACTTGCGGCAATTTCTAATTTTCATGCGGTTAGCCAGTCTTTTCCTTGCCTATTTTTAGATTATGCAAAGCATTTATGAAAGGTATCTTCTTGCTGAGACCTCCCACTAAAGATCCATCCCTACCTTGGAAACCTCACTGTCATGCTGCAGAATTTGACTCAAAGACCTTTCGAGCAAGCAGCCAGTTGTGAAATGAAGTTTTTGTCATGGAAGACAATCATTTTAGTAGCCATTACTTCAGCGAAAAGAATTTGTGAACTACAGGCAATATCTTCCAAACCTCCATACATAATTTTTCATAGGGACAGTGTTTCTCTGCGTACCAGTCCCTCTCTTTTGCCTGAAGTAGCCACGAAAAACAATATTAACCAATGCATTCAGTTACCAGTATTATTTCCAAATTTTTCCAACAAAGGAGAGTATATTCTACATCTCCTTGATGTTCATGGACAACTACGTTTTTATCTGCACTGAACAAAGCAGCACAGGAAGTCAGACTAATAGTTTGTAGCCTACTAACAGACTAGGCCGAGTGGTGTCTAAAATCACACTGGGAAAATAGATCACTGATTGTATCACTTTTTTTTATTCCCAGAGAGGCTTAAAACTGACTCGACCTCCAAGAGACATTCTACTAGATATATGTCTACTACTACTGCCTTTTCATCCAGAATTTCCATTGATATTTGTGCAGCAACCACCTGGTCTAACAGTCGCACCTTTGTTGCACACTATAAATTAGATATGTTGAGGAACAGGGCTTCCTTTGGTTCAATGGTGTTCCAGCATATCCTTCCATGAGGGCCACCCAGGAATCATGTAGCTGGGGACTCTGACTCTGTCATGAGGAGGAATGAAGAGGACGACATCAGATTAGAAAGTTGTCTTACCATAACTTGGCATCTTTGTTGTCCATCTTCATTCCTACTCACTTTCTCACTCAGCCATCCCCCTGCCTTATTCTTCTAGAGGATCTATGGAAGATGACAGGACACGCAAGTCCCATGTCTGAGCCTCATTTACCCTTCTATTCTGTCCTGGTTATCGATGAATGTTGAATCAGCAAACACGATCTGAGGTGCTTGGGTGGATGTAGTGCATTATGGGTAAGAGGGAGGAGCTTGAGAGTCAGATCCAGATCTGGAAAATGTGGCAGAGGCAGATCCAAGGATAGGATCCGAGACCCTATTATGAGGAATAATGAAGATGGACAGCACAGATGCCAAGTTATGGTAAGATATAACTTTCTATTTATAAAACAACATGCAACCTTTCCAAGTTCATTACTAACTTGTTATTTATTAACTGGAACTTCCTAAAAATCCTTCTTTAGATGCTATAACTTTCTTGAATATCCTAAATAGCCTTGCACCTCCTAGAAGTAAGAGACTAAAAAACAAATAATGCAATTTGCCTATCTAAAAAGAGTAGAATGTCAGCTAATGCAAGATAGAGAAAAAGCGTGGAAATAATTGCAAAAATATAAAACCCACAATATCTTGAAAACTTCACAATGTGTCGCAGTCGTACTAAAAAGCAAATTAAAGAAAATAAAAAAATTGTAATAAATAAACCAATCAGTAAAAACAAAATGAAAATTCCAGCAAAGTTAAGTTCTAGCTTTGCTGGAGTTTTCATTTTGTTTTTACTGATTGATTTTTCAGTGACCTTCTCATTCATTGTTTTAGTTTGTTTGGGATAGTTTTGCAGTGACCCTAATGATAATGGACATCAGCTGGGTATAACAGCCCTGTGTTTCTAATGCTTAGTCAAACACACTGCTTGTGCTGTGCTAATGAGGTCATAACAAGGCCGAAATATGCATATCCACAGCTAGTGGGGTTTGGCTTTATTGGCCTGAAATTGTCCATTAAAACGATGAAACATGTCATGGGCATTCAGAATTGCCAATGAGATGAAACACCTGATGTTCATAAGGCTCATTTGCATAGACCCCATGTACCTCTAATAACTCATCACTCAAAACCATAGTACAATTCAACTCTTTCTTTATGGATAGTATAGCAACTCTAAATGAGGATTCACCAACATCTAATCCTCACCCTGTCCAGCAACACTTATCACCACAAACAACCTTCACCTTCAAACCTGTGCCCATATCCTATATAAAACTGCTCTAAACCGTGTTCTACTTCAGTGGATGACCTTCTAAGTGAATACCTTAAAATAGCAGCTGATAGCATTGCCTGCTCTCTCTCAATCCTTAAAAATAAGTCAGTCCAGGAATCCCACGTTCCAGCTCTGACAATGTCACACATTATCCTTCTGCACAAAGGAGGAAATTCAACAGATATTACTAAGTTTAGACCTAAAGCAGTCTTAGCCCCCATTCCAAAATACTTGAAAAATGTATTCAGAAGCAACTGGTAAACTATCCCCTGTAGGAAGAACTCCTACTCCACACACACACAAACATGGATTCTGTCCTTCCCACAGTACTAACACTGCACTTGTAACCAATGTAGATACTGTCAATAAAGCTAAAGATAACAAATGAGTCTCTTCCTTATTTCTGTACTTGTCTAAAGCCATCAAAAAGGTTTGTCACGGCAAACTTCTACTTCTAATGTTCTCATTAGGTCTGTTTTAGCCCTCCCTTCTGTGGTTCAAAAGGTATCTATCCGATAGGTATCAGTCATTTAAATGGCACTCCACCCTCTCTCTCAGTTCCTCCCAGTCCCCACCAGTGTACCACAAGTCTCTGTCCTTGCTCCCTTCCTCTTTAATATTCTCACCAACACCATCCACACAAAAGGTCTCTGTAATACAGAATGCAGATCAAGGGCGCCAGAACCATTGAGCGAGAGGGAGGAGCAACCCCCCCCCACACACACACACACTTTTTACTTGGCTTATCTAGCCCCCGTAGCAGCAAAAAAATAAATAAATAAATAAAAAAAAGCCCCCAAAAACTCTATGGTGTCTTTCTATGGTGGCATTTTTAAGGACCGGAAGAACCATGCGTGCGTCACGGATTTACGCCAAACATACAAACGTGAAATTTTAAACTTCCTGCCTATCTGCTGCTCATACAGCTCCTGTGTTTCAGGTTAGGAGATTTGAGAATCTAGCTCCTGTGTTTTAGGTTAGGAGATTTGAGATTCTAGTTCCTGTCTTTTAGGTTAGGAGATTCGAAGCTGCTGCTGGGGGGATTGTCCAATCTATGCTGCTGCTGGGGGAATTGTCTGATCTGTGTTGCTGCTGGGGGCATTGTCCTATCTATGCCGCTGCTGGGGGAATTGTCTGATCTGTGTTGCTGCTGGGGCCATTGTCTGATCTGCTGCTGCGGGCATTGTCAAATCTATGTTGCTGCTGGGGGGATTGTCCAATCTATGTTGCTGAAGGGATAGTGTATTGTGTTTTCTATGCTGCTGCTGTGGGTAGTGTCTGTTCTGTGCTTCTGCTGGGGGTAGTGTCTGATCTGTGCTGCTGCTGGGGGGATTGTCCGATCTGTGTTGCTGCTGGGGGGATTGTCCGATCTGTGTTGCTGCAGGGATTGTGTATTGTGTTTTGTGTGATCCTGCTGGGGGGATTGTCTGATCTATGTTGCTGCATTGTTCGATCTATTCTGCTGCTGGGGGAATTGTGTTTTCTATGCTGCTGCTGGGGGAATTGCGTTTTCTGTGCTACTGCTGGGGGGATTGTGTTTTCTTTGCTGCTGCTGGGGGGATTGTGTTTTCTTTGCTGCTGCTGGGGGGATTGTGTTTTCTTTGCTGCTGCTGGGGGGATTGTGTTTTCTTTGCTGCTGCTGGGGGGATTGTGTTTTCTTTGCTGCTGCTGGGGGGATTGTGTTTTCTTTGCTGCTCCCGGAGGGATTGTGTTTTCTTTGCTGCTGCCAGGGGGATTGTGTTTTCTTTGCTGCTGCCGGAGGGATTGTGTTTGCTTTGCTGCTGCCGGGGGAATTGTGTTTTCTTTGCTGCTGCTGGGGGAATTGTGTTTTGTATGCTGCTGCTGCTGGGGGAATTGTGTTTTGTATGCTGCTGCTGCTGGGGAATTGTGTATTGCGTTTTCTATGCTGCTGCTGGGGAGATTTTGTTTTCTGATATATGCTGCTGGTGCAGGGATTGTGTTTTCTGATATATGCTGCCGCTGGGGGAATTTGATATATGCTGCTGGTGGGGGGATCGTGTTTTCTGATGTATGCTGCTGGGGAGTGTGTGTGTGTGTGTGTGTGTAAAAATGCCCCAGTTATGTATACATAGTGGTTAGTGTTACTCAGGCTCAAACCCAGTACCTTAGGTACACGTTACAAAAGCCTGAATTCTCTACCCATACCTTCACTTGTTATTAAAGTAGTTAAGTGAGGATTTTACAATGAGCTGAGAGCTTCAATGTAAGAGAAGTTTAGTGCTGTTTATGCCAAGTCTGCTTGCATTGTTAGTAGCACAACAGGTAGTATACTTGCTTTTGATGTAGTAGGCTGTGGATTCTACTCTAACAGTATGCAGATGGATTGCTGATACTGTACTGTGTTGTACTTTAAAGGGAGTGGATACTGCAGTCCTGTGAATGTCCTGCTCTGGAGGAGTTACCAAGTAACTATGAACCTGTTATCAGTTTGTCATCCATTCTCTATTGCAATATTACTAGCTTATCATTTTTTTAATGTAACAGACAATTTATTCTTCAAGGCCAACAGGCACTTTATTTGTAGATGAAACAATGAAATATAAAGTTGTTTACTAGCAGCAACCTCTTCATTAGTTACAGATCCCTTTAATGTGGAATTATTTAGATGACTTTTGAATAGATTTTGCATATTTACTGACACTGGTGGATTGTAATGACAGAAGTTTGAGTGGCCTTTTATGGTTGAAAATTTTCTGAAATTGGTAGTTTTGTCATTATTGGTTCATACATTTTGTTTCATTGCTTACTAGAAGACTGTTCAAAACTACAAATTTAAAACCCTTTCTAACAAGTGGTGCTATATTATATACAAGGAATATAATTTAATACAATCAGGAAGGTGAATCAAAGAACGCATACATGTATGCATGGCCATAAAAATGTACAAGGAGCCTATGATTTGAAAACAACCCAGAGGTAAGCTTAGTCCTCCACTGGCTAGATGCAAAATGAATGTGGGTTTTCACGCCATTTCAAGGGCAGAGAAGTTTACTGCTAATGCTAAGTCTGTTTTTGTTTAGCAAGTGGCTCAGTGTTTGTGCAATTTCATTTCAATTTTTGTAGTCTGTAAATAAATAAGTAAATAAGAAAACAGTATGCACGCTGACAGGCTTGAACAGTGTTTATGGTAACTGAGGAGAAATAGCCAAGTAATGGAACACTGGAGTGGCTGGGGAGTGGACTGGTGCTGGAGCGGCAGGGGGTTACAGACTATCTGTTCAACTAAAACAAAGCTCATCCCTGTCCATATTCAAATGCAACTTGGATCTAAGGATGGGTAATAGAAAATGTACTCCAGGATTGCCCCTCATGTCACTAATGGATAGAGGCAGTTCCTAAATGCTGCATCCCTTACATGGGTCCTCTCAAATTATCTATGGTATGATCACAGTTATTCTCACTAGGGCTAATGTACAATTATCAGCCATGGGATAGGCTAGACCAATCAGGAAATGTTAATTCAAGCAGCAAAATAAAATGTCCTTTTAGTGAACATGTGTTGTGGTAGTAAATAGTTTTTAAAAAATGCCCTTTTTTGATCACTAAGTAGTGCCCCTCTCACCCCCCCCCCTCCCGCAACCCAGTATTCAACAGCTTCTGGCGCCTCTGATGCAGATGACTCCACACTCGTTTGCACATGTGACCATGTGGCACACCTCCAAAAATTACTCAGGAAGCTTTGACAGAACTGAAACATGACTTTATAACTCGCAACTCATGCTGAACCCTAAAATAACAAACTGCTACTTTTTTGCACAAATCATTCTCCAATGAAAAAATAAAATTTAAAGTTTTCTGTCTTGATAATATAACCTTTGAAGTCACTTATCATGGCATATTATTAGGGATAATAATGGATGATGATTTTAAATTAGACTTGCTTATGCAAAATTGCATAAGAAAAAAAAATCAAGAACTAGGAATGCTTTATATAGCTAAAAAAAAAATTCACAGACGCAACTAAGCCTACACATGCCAGTACAAAAGATATTGTCTGCTCAGTCTGTCTTCAACCTCTGGATTTTGGATCAGACATTGGACAATTCTAATGTCTTTAGGTTGTTTGGCTGCACCTCCCTTGCCTTCCTCCTCGTCCCTCAACTTCCCAGATCTAGTTTGCAACCATTCGTGTCTGCAGGTTGGTCTTTAGCTCTCTTCAACTTTTTCTTTTTAGATGTTAGTACAGAATTTTTGGGAAGATTCTTTCTTCTCTTACCCTCTTTGATTCATTCGTTTTGTTATTTGTCTTTAGAGAGTTAATTAGTTAAGTGTAGTTGTGTCATCACTTTTACCTGTCTGTTTTGATGTTGTGTGTCATTGTTGATTCTTCTGTAGTTTACATAGTGTTGGAGATGGGAAAGGGATTTAAAAAGTGCTTTTCCTGGGGGCACAAGTTGCCTTCCCAAGACACACACTTGAAATGTCTGCTGTTTATGTCCGGGGCATCTGGATTCTTGATGTTCCATTGGTGAGAGCTTTGGCACTCAAGCCGTTAGTGAGCATAGGGTCAAGTTAATAATGAAAAGGCTTTTACCCTCAAGATGTCCTGCTCCTGCTTCTGGTTCAGGGTTGTCTGAGAAGTCCCGACAGCAAGATTCCAGCCATGCCAAAAGGGAGCTTAAGCAGTAGTTTTCAGCTTTTACCCCTGGTCCTGCTTCTTCTGGTTCATCGGATCTGAAGGTCCCTTGACTTTCAGCTCCTCTGGCTGCCACGGCTCTGAAGTCTCAGAGCCATTGTCCAGCTTGGAGTAAATTGTCTTTGGCACCCAAACCCAACAAGATCACTTCTCTGGCTCTAAGCATTCTGAGCCCATTCTTAGTCAGAGGGGCACCTTCAGGTAAGGTAGCTTCTACCTTTTCTCCCAGCACCTCACCTCTTCAGTCACCAGAGTCTTCCTTGTCATCTCGGCCCTGGATCAGGGCCTCTCCAGCTCAGATCTGGCACACAGGATCCTCTTCTCATAGACTTTACAAGCACTTCTTGGGTTTTCTTTTCTGTCCAGTCTTTGAGGTCAGTGAGCAGCATCAAAACTGCCATTCTGGAGCAGATGATGTCCTTTTACTGGCACAGATGCAATTAGGTTTTATCCCCTCAGTTCCATCCTTCTGGCTTCCTCCCTCAGCCCCTTCAAATCCGAGGTGTTCGGTGCTGGCTGAGTTTCCACCCTCCAGTTGGATCCGATAGCTCGGCAGTCTTCTGCTTTGTCCTTTTCCTTAGTAACCTTGATTTATTCGGGGCCATTGGATCCTTGGAGCTGTGGTATTGAAACTGGAGTATCTGGGTCAGCAGTTTTTGCTTCAGGGTCATCAATTCCTCTTGGGGCTTCAGCTTTGGACAGCTTGGCTTCAATCTCAGTGTCACATCTAGGCATGGCGACCTGAAGTTCAGGGCCGTCTTTGATACCCTCAGGTTTTGAGACCTTCAGATCCAAGAGGCCCATCTCTGCCTTGGCCTTAAACATTGTACAGAGGATGTTTTCTATGGAGATGAGTCAGATTTCACCATTCAGCACCCACTCCCAGGTTTTCATCAGTTCCTGTTGCTGGTTATCAGTCTGCTCCTAGACAGCCTATGACAGTCGTCCTCCATTCTGCCCCTGAGGCAAGGTTTCTCAATTCTTTCCCTTCCTTCCCAGCTTCATTCTAATGGGAGTTTTCAGGGAAGAGAGAGTCCGAGAGGGAACACTTAGATTCCTTGGAGGAGTCTCTCTCTCTCTGAGGATACTGATCTCGAAGAGGGAGAAGGTTCCTCTAAGTCCTAGCATGATGATGCCTCTCTTGACAGTTTATTTGAGCTACTTCACCAGTGTGGAGGCTGGACCACTGAAGCCCCCCTCTAGAGGAGTCAGTATTTGTGGAGGCTTTTGGTGTATGCCCATGCATGCCTCGGGTGAGTCCCACTCTGGATGCCCTTATAGACTTGTTCCTTCCATGCCCTTCGGGATACCAGAACAATGTGGAGCCTGTTTCTAGAAAGAGTGATAAGGTTCTTGCCCCCCCAAGATAAACCTCATTGGAGTAAGGGGTCCAGCCATTGATGCCATTATGGTGGCTGCAGCCACCAAGAAGGAGATTTCTTAGGAAAGTTCCTCGATTCACCCCTGAGCAGAGAGTCTCGGGTCCTGGATTGATTAGGGAAATGCTCTTACGCCTCATCCACGTTTGCACTGAGAACAGTTAACTACTTATCTCACTTGACAAGACTTCAACTGGACCTAGCTTCTGAAATATCAAGTACCCTCACTGCATAATAGTCTCTGGAAACGCAAAAGATGCTGGAGACTCCGTTGTCTGCCCTGGTTTCCCTCATCAACATTTCAATTAATTGTATCTCAAACACAGTCAATGGAGCTCGAGTGACAGGCTCCAGGATTGCAGTTCAGCACCATCCTTGGATGCATTTGTGTAATTTCACTGACTGGTTCAGAGTGTCGTTCATCATTGCCGTTTTCAACAGGTCCTCCTTGTTTGGGGCCAATGTTAGGGACACTCTGACAAGGAGCAAACAAGATGAGAAGACTGTCTTCCATTGGAGGACACCTTTCCACCCCCCAGCAGACCTTTTCAATGAATCAAAAGGGGGTAAGCATCTCTTTTTCAGAAAATCAGTTCTTTTCCCAAGAAGCTCCTCTGGTGGGTTTCTCCTGAGGGGTTGGGCGTTCATAACAGACACTGCCTGTGGGGCAGGGGTGGTCTACAGTCACTGCTTTTGCGGGGCCTTTTCTGGCAGGCCCTTTCAGTGATCCTGAAGGGTTGCCTTACTGCTTTTCTCTGGAGGCAGTCAGGGGTCATCCAGCTGTTCACCCAAAAGCTTGTGAGGGCATCACCTCAGACACCTGGGTGCTGATAATCAAATCCAGAGGTTATAACATTCCCTTTTAAAAGTTCTAGACTGTCACACAAAACATCTCCCAGATGTCACACCATCAGAGACTTTATACAGCAACGGATATTCAAAAGCTGCTTATAAATTAAGTCATTCGGGAGGTCCCACCAGACCAGATAGGATCCAGGATCTATTCCAGGTTCTTTTTATTTCCAAAGAAAACAAAGGACCTCAGACCAGTTTTGGATTTAAACAAGCTGAACCAGTGCATCAGAAAGACCAAGCTCCAGATGGTCCCAACTTACCGTTCTGAAGAATGATTGGATGTGCTGTGTAGACCTCAAGGATGTTTAACATCACACTAAGGTAGACCGGAGTTCTCTGAGGTTTCTTCACTCTGGTTGGGGACCAGTCCTTACCAGTTCAGGGGCCTGCCATTTGGTCTCACCATTGCAGCCTGTGTGTTTACCAAGTGCATGACAGTGGTCGCAGCCTGGCTGTAGGGTTTTAAAGATTTTCAGTACCTGGATGATTGGTTCCTCATTGGCCCCACAGAGGTATCATTGATCTCTGCCAGGGACTCCTTACTCCAACTGTACAACAACTTAGACATTAACAGTCAATTATCCAAAATCGAGCCTTCAGTATGTACAAGTTCTAGAGTTCACAAGGTATCATTTAGACAAGATACACCAGATTGCCAGGCTCCCCAGTTCCAGAGTTTTTATCCCTTAGGCTCAGACCCTGTCTATACTTGCAACTCCAAAACCACCGGCACACACAGGAAGGTTCTGGGTCATATGACAGCATCAGTAGGGCTGGTTCCTTCAACCAGATATCACAAGGGCCCTACAAATGGACTCTTGCTGTTCAGTGGTCCTTCCTGACTCATCCTTTGCATTTCATTGTACAGTTAATGAAAGTGAGGCACAAGCAGAGTCGCTGGTGGTTACAGTCTCTCTTGGTAACTAAATGGAGACAATTTGTAGTTCTTTGTCCTTTGGCCACAGCACAGATGCCTCCCTCCTGGAGTGGGTTGGGGTGGGGGACATTTTGAAGGGAGGAGGGTACAAGGGTCCAGGACTTCACAGGCAGAGGCTCACATTCACATCAGTGTTTGAGATGAGGGCAGTCCTCCTTGAGTTGCAGGCTTTTCATGATGCCCTTCCCTCTGGTGTGACTACTATTCATACAGACAATGTGTGAGGTCTGGTATTTCAACAAACTGGGAAAATACATTCTTAACTTCTTTTTGGAAAGTCATGAGAGTTTGGCTCCAGGCGATATCCTCTCGGCGGTTTATGGTGGTAACTCCCATCCCAGTGAAGTCGAGATTTCTGGCCAACAGCATTTTTTGGAGTTGGAGCATTCCGTGTTGTGACCTGTTTGCCTCCCTGCCCAACACCAAGTGCATCAGCTATTACTCCATTATTCTTCCTCTAGATGCTCTGGTGCTTGCTTAGCCCCTGGGACTCATTTACACTTATCCCCTGTTCCTTTTGATAGTAAAGTTTCTATAAAAAGCAACCCACTGCAAAGCTACAGTGATCCTCATTGCTTCTTTTTGACCTAGTCAGATATGGTTTCCCTTCCTTTGGCCACTTCTGAAATATTCTTCTTGGGTACTGGATCCCATCCTTGATCTCATTTCTCATCTAACAGATCTGGATTCCTCCAATCTTCAGTCCCTCAAGTTGAACGTATGCCAAGCTTTTGTGGATGGTTGTCCATATATTGTCATTGTCTTAGAAGGAATCCACTAGAAAAGTATATTCTAGTAAATAGAAAAGGTTTGTCCTGTGGGCAGAGACTCAACCCTTTCCCTGCTTTTTTGGAATCCATCATGGATTTTCTAGATGAAGTGTTCTGTTCAAGTTTTAGTTTTTTACCATCAAACTGCAGTTAGCGGCCAATTCTAACTTTCACGTTGGCAAGGATGGTGTGCATTTGGCTTCTCTCAAGATCTCCAAGGCATTTCTCAAAGGTACTTTCTACTCCATCCCCCCTGTATTTATTTATTTCCAGTTTGATGACCGGGGAGATCCACTGGGCTCAGGGAGCTCGTTTTCGGTGGAGGCCCGAGGAGAAAAGCTCCACATTACATAGTTTAGTTACTGAAAATGTTTGCTGTACATATTGTAGTTATAGGTACAGTTGTGGAAAAGAAAAAGCATTTACAGTTTCATTTCATGCAAGAGGAAACAGGCATAAAATCTTGGATACATAGTACAATTTTGTTATTTACAATATGTACATTTCTGTTAGGTTAGCTTGAAGTCAGAGTCAGAAGTTTAAGGGGTGGGATGATTATTAGGTAAGGGGGAGAGAGTGCAGTTGCATTTCCTATTAGAGGAAAGATAGGAATGTAGCAGAGTTTTAAAGTTTTCAAAGTTTACTTAAGTCCTTTGAGAAGAAGGAAGAGAATGCCATTTATTAGCTAAGGAACAGGATAGTAGAAGCTGACCTGCAGGACGATTGGGTTTGCATACAGATATTAAGTTTTGGTGAGTAGATTTGAGAGTTCTGTGAGGAGTATAAGGTTGAAGGATGTTGGTTAGTGCAGGGCACTTAGTAGGTTGAAACAGTCTGTGGGCTGTGGTGATTTGGAGATAATCTAAGTGGTTGGAGAGTTCAAGCCAATTTAGCAAACGAAGAGAAGTATAATGATGGAAGGAGAATTTGACTTTGGGTGCAGATTTGGAAATTTTATTGAAACAGACTTCCAGTTTGGAGGAAAGAGAGGCAGATAAGTTTGTTAGTAGAGGAGCACCATACAGTAGTGAGGGGAGTAGACAGGTAGTGACTAGAGTGAGTCTGGTGGAAGAAGAGAGGAAGTGGATGTTTCTGTATAGCAAACCAAATTTTATATGGGTTTTCTTAATGTTTTGCTGGATGTGAGTATAGAATTTTAGGTGTTCATCAATAGCAACTCCAAGATCCGCGGTGGTGGTAGTGCTGTGGTAGCGTTGTCACCTCACAGTAAGACGCTGTCCAGTTCGATTCTCAGCTAGAGCATCTTCTGCGTGGAGAGATGCGTGAATCTTCGTTGAAGGTTGTGTGTCAGGCCTGACAAGCTGGTACGTAAAAATCAACTGCCAGTCATTAGCGGACCGGAGTTCCACTGTGGCGACCCCTAATCGGGGAAAAGCCGAAAGACACAAACAAATCATTAGCAACTCCAAGAAGTTTGGCGAAGGAAGCAACCTCTATAGTAGAGTTGTTTTGGCTAATGATTTGGAATTGATTTTTATCAATAGGGGAAGCTTTAGAGGGAAAGAATAGGAGTATTTTGGATTTGTTGGTATTTAGTGAGAGGTGGTTTTGGTGCATCCAATTTTCAGTGGTGAAGAAAGCAGTTTGTGTCACTGTTTGGAGCTCTGTAAGGTTAGAGGCGCAGCAGATTAAAGTAGAATAGTTTGCATATTGTACAATTTTGGTGTTGGATAAGGCTTTGTGAATGTCATTAATAAAGATGTTGAATAGCACTGGGCCAAGTATGGATCCTTGGGGTACCCCAGTGGGAGTAGAAAGGAAGGTAGAGGTGCCTTTCCCCCATTTTACAGCTTGAGACTTGTCTGAAAGGTAGCTGGAGAACCAGGATAAGGTATTGTGGGAGAGATTAAGATTAGAAAGATTGTTTAGGAGGTGGGTATGGGAAATGGTATCAAATGTTTTGGACAGATCCAGTAGAACTGTTGATACTATTTTTTCAGAGTGGCGGGCAAGGTTTACTGTGTGTATGAAGGAGAGAAGGGCAGTGATGGCACTATGGCCAGGTTGGAAGCTGTGTTGGGTTGGCCTGATTAGTTGGTGATTGGCTAGGAATGGCATAAGCTGAAGGTGGATGCATTTTTCTAGAAGTTTAGAGATTGGGGAGAGGATAGCTATGGGGCGGAAGTTTGAGATGCTATTGTTTTTGCCTCCTTTATGGAGAGGTAGAATAAAGGAGGAACACCATCATTTGGGCACATAAGATTCCAGCATGGATCTATTGATCAAGATGCTAATGGGGAGAGCGATACCATCTGCGGGTATTTTTAGAAAGGAGGATGGGATATTGGGGGCATTGGAGCATGGTTTTAGTTTAGTGAGTAATTTCTTTATGTGGGAGGATGAGATGGATTTAAGTTCAAATATAGGAGGAGAGAAATGTAGGGGGTGAGGAAGATTGGATAGGCTGAGGAGAAGGTCTTGGTCAGCTCTGCTATAGATTTGGTGAAGAAAGAACTGGAGAGAGGCTATTTCAGGATCAGATTTGCTGGTGTCAGGGCAGGGGTTGCTTTTGGTACCTGGGTTGAGAAGAGAATTAATGGAATTTCAGAACTGTTTGGGTTTTTTGAATGTTGCTAATGATTTATTTTTTAGCAAGGTTGCGTAATTTGTATTTAAGTAAAATTTCAGGCTGTTTGTATTGGTGGTATGCTTTCCAGGTTTTCTTTCTTTGTAGCATAAGTTTTTTTGGTGTCTTTGGTTAGCCATGGGGGGGCGGTCTTGGGTTTTACTCTTTTTGTTCTTATTGGAGCTAGGGAGTTTAGGACATTTAGGAAGGTTGAGTAGAAAAATTCTACGGCTTTGTCTAGTGGAAGAGTTTTTAGGGGGTTTCCAGTTTGTTTTAGGGAGTCAGAGAAGGTAGTGAGGTTAAAGTTTGTGAGATTACGTGTGTGAATATACTGGTGTAGGTGAGGAGAGGGTAGCTCGATGGGTGAAAGCTGAGAAAAGGTCTCCTATAGGGTCAGGTTTAACACCGGATTTTATGACTTTATTAGGATGGGATACGAGTATCCAGTCTAGTGTGGTGCCTGGGGGGGTTGTTTTGTTAGACCTGGTGATGGAGTTAATTGGGTGTAATTAAATAGATTGATATGGTGGAGTTAGGGTTATTGATTTTATTCCAATCGATATTTACACCTCCAAGTATGTAGGTCTCTAGCTTAATATTGGTAGAGGTCCGTAGGAGGATTTCCTCAAGAGTAGTGGTGTTATTACCAAGGAGGATGTAGAGGGAAATTATGCAAATGCTTTTGTGGTTATTTATTTTTAATAGGCCTATTACTACTACATTGTTGAATGGAGGGATAGGATTGGGGTAGGGAGTAATGGATAGCTGGTTAGAGTAGATTAAGGCTACACCACCACCTTTTCTGTTTATGCAGTTGTAGCTGAGAGATTGGAATTTGGGGGGGGGGATTCGGAGTCACTAGTATGTGGTTTTAGCCGGGTTTCTGAGATGGCTACAATGTCAGGTAGGTTGTGCTTTAGCCAAGCATGAAAGTGGGCTACTTTATTTTGTAAACTCTGGGCATTGATGGTGAGGAATTTGAGGTATTTAAGGTTGGTTTTATTATTAGTGACAGGGGGAATGGGACTAAGGGCTGTATTTGCTCCTGGGTTTGGGTGTATGTCCCCAGCTAAGCAGAGGTAGTTGAGGAAGGGAAGAAGTGTTTTTGATTTGGACTTTGATAGTTGTGGACAGTAGGGTATTAATTTAGGTTTGCAGTATTTAATTGAGGGGGGGGAGTTTTATTCTGAAGCAGTGTAGTAGATTGGGTTGAACTGGAGAGGCAGATATGTTGTGGAAGTGTGTTTTTGTGGTAAGAGGAAGGAGGTGGGGAGAGGGGGTAGGTTAGGGAGGAGGGGAGAATATGGTTATAGGTTTGGAGGTAGCATGGTATAAAGGGAGTAGGAATAGAATGCAGATAGATGGGATAAGAATGCTTTTAGGTAGAAGAGAAGGCATGGTAGAGGATATATGTATGGATGCAGAAGAGAAGAAGTTATGGGGACTTTGGGTGGGGAGGAGTGGTTGTGGATTGGCAGGTGGAGGTAGGCAGGGGAGGGCCTGAGTGGAAATGATTGGTTGGTAGAGAGAGGGAGGGAGTTATTGTAGAAATAAATGTTGATGTAGTGGGGGCAGGTGGGAATTGGGGGCAGGGTAGGGGAGCGGAGTGAGCCCGAAGGGCGAACGAAGCCTGAAGAGCTGAAGAGAAGGTGGCTGGTAGAAACCAATCAGCCAGCTGTAGGAGAAATGTGGGGCTTTACATGACGTACATGAACAGCAGAGGTAAGTCTATGCTGGAGAGTGTGAGAGGAGAAAAGGTAGTAAAGCAATGCACAGGGTACAGCAGGCCAGTGGGGTAAATAAGTACAGAGAGTGGGGGTAGCTCGGGTGAGAGCAGAATAAGAATAAAGGTAATTTATAGAATAAGTGGGTGAGCAGTGCCACCTAGTGGTAAAAATGTTTCATGTAGTTTAGAGGGTAAGAAAGTTAAGGGGTGAGTAGAAAAATAAAAACCACAGTAGGCTGCTTGGCTAGTGTGGGGAAAAGTACAGGCACTACAGTAGTGAACACAAGTAGCAATTAAGTTTACAAATAGTGCATACACTATTAAATATCTTGAGGGGGCTATCTGTTTGAATCTCTTCAGAGGGCTTTAGTAGAGTCTCGTAGTAGAAGTCCTTAAAGGCGAGGTTTCTTAGGATGTAGTGAATGGGATGGAACGCAGCACGCACAGCTGTAGGGAGAAGAGCAGAACAGTACAAGCATTAGTTGAGGAGGGGGAGGTTCCTCTTTAGCGATCTGCCTGTCTGTCTACAGGTTCTTGATGGCTTTCCATTTGAACCTTCAGTTACTTTGGACTTGAAGCTCTTGTCTTGGAAGACTGTTTTTGGTGGCAGTTACCTTCTCAAGAAATGTTTGAGTTGCAAGTGCTTGATTCTTCTCCCCATTTTTGGTATTACATAAAGCCAGGGTTTCTCTTCTTTCCTCCCTAAAGTAGCTCCTGAGAATAAACTTAACAGTTCCATTCATCTTCCTGTGTTTTTCCCCAATTTTTCCAACAAAGGTGAATACCATTTGCATTGTTTGGATGTGCATAGGCAATTGACATTTTATCTTGACCGTAATCAAGTCAGTTGTTACCTTTTCCAATTCCAGGCCTGGGCTCTCTTGTGTCTAAGGTAACTTTATCAAAATGGATGTCTGGTTGTATTTTGTTTGCTTATTCTTTGAAAGGAAGCAAGGGCTGTTGCTACTTGGACAGCTTTCCTTTTTAAAGTACCTATGGATGATGTGTGCTGCTGCTACTTAGCTGGGTCACCACATGTTTGTGTTGCATTATAACCTGGACATTCAGTTTAGATCCAGGGCTTCCTTTGGCTCCACTGTGTTGCAGAATATCCTTCCTTAGTTCAACCTGATTAATGTTCTTGGCTGGGGACTCTCTCCCACTGGTTGTAGCCAGACAGAGCAAACAACATTGGATAAGAAAGTTATGTACTCACCATAATGATAGATCTGTGTTATCTGTCTTCATTTTGTTCACCCTTCCGCACTCCTACTCCCCCTGCCTTTTTGCTGGTGTGGCAAGTCTTACCGCCTGCAATGACCAGACATTGGAGGTAATTTATTCTAAGTCTTGCATTCTTCCTTGGTTGCTAAATTCCGATTTGTTGGAGGTACATTTCCAGATTTATGTAGGCAAACTTGATCTGGGGACATGATGGAGGAGCATGACATTTTGGGTAAGGGAGGCTGAGCCAAACAGGCTAAAGATGTTAGAATTTGCCGGTGTCAGATCTGAAGTCCCACAGTTGAACCAGACAAAGACAACATGGATCTAGTGTTATGGTGCGTACATAATTATTATTTCCTGCCCACACTTCTTTATGGTGCTCCCATCCTTACTAACCTTCAGATATCAAAAATAATCAAAACTTAAAACAATGCTATAACAGGTTTGCAAAACCCCCCTTCAGAGCTCACCAGTGTATACCACTAAAAAGCCTAAATTGGTTAGAACTGCCCTATCATCTAGTAAATCCACAGCTTTTTACCACCTATAAAATTATCCAGAATCCATCTGCTTGTCCAGCACTAAGTAACATTCTACATAACCTTGTTCCTAGTCAGTCATTACAGTCCAATGATCAAAAACACCTGCTGTCCACAAACCTGTCAAATCTGCTGAGCATTGTCTGTACTCAAACCATGTTGCTAAGACTTGGAACTGCTTACTTCTATCCATCAGGTCAGTACCCTCCTTCCCATCCTTCAAAAGCTAGCTCTGTTCTTGCACAACACCAGGATAAACTATAATGTGATGATGTTAATCTTCTTTCCATTCATCACTGATGGGTTGTCGGTTCCGTCTTCGGAACCGAGTTGGCCTAATACCAAGCTCACGCCAGCCAAAAAAACTCTTGAGTTAAGCATTTACCCATAGTGCCCTTCTCCCTGTTACCTCAAATCTCATTTGCCGTGTAGCCGTAAAGCCGCAGCCAAGCTCTCAGCTAAGTTTAAAATGTTGATATTTTCCCTGGTTATTGTGTCTACCTTTTATTCCTTGTTGGTATTTTTGGTATTTCTTTACCTTTGTATCTATCTATAGACCTATTTTACCCTTCTTTTTCTACTTTTTTGGTAATTTTCAGTACCATTGGTGGTACGGCCTTTCTCCCTACCCTCGTGTTAGTTCTTAAATATCATTGTTGGTATTTCTCATTCTTTCACCCTATCTCCTATATCTGTATAGATATAACTATAGAAAAAAACTCTCTGCCTTATTTCCCTTGGTTTCCTTCTAACTTGTGTGTATGTATATTTTTTTCATGTCTGATAAAAAAGGCATTTCTGGGTTTAAGCATTGTGCTTCTTGTAAGGGAAAACTGCCTAACAGTGATTCCCATGATAATTTATCACTTTCGTCAAAAACTAGACTTCATCAAAATACCATGCATCTAACAAATCAAGTTTAAATACCTTCCCCAGCAGTAATCAAACAATTAAATGACATAATTTCCCCTTGTGAAAAATAATCAACATTTGCATATATAATTTAAACAGTGCAATAAAAAGGTTGCAGTAAAAAAGTTTAAATATCAATTGTTACATTTGGCAAATATTGTTAAATATAGGGGCACAGCATGCACCCATAGCCAGAGAATAGGTCATAAATATCTATTGTTGATGGAAGGGTCAAAAGTGTTTTGGACCATAGGAAATGGGTAATGAGAGACTCATGGGACTTTTTAGAAAAAATAAAACCTGATATGTATGCTGATGAACTGATTATGGTCGCTATAGATATTTCTGATCTGTATTCTGTCATTCCCCACAAAGTGGGGCTTGAATGGTTCTATGACTACTTGTGTAAAAACACCAGTTTTGACCATGGTTCAATTCTGACTATTAGACCTTATATGGAACTTTTGTTGGACAATAATTTCATTGGATTTGAAGGACATATTTTTAAACAGACAGGGTGTGGCTATGGGTACATGATGTGCCCATATATTTGCCAACATTGTTTTGGCACACTGGGAGGACCTTTTCATTGTAAATTCTAGGTTCAAGGAACTCTGGATGCTATATGGTCATTACCTGGATGACCTCTTCCTATTTTGGAAAGGGACTGAGAATGAACTAGATGAGTTTTTCTATTACATTAATGAGACAACTGATTTTTTGAAGTTCACTGTGGTCAAGGACAATAACACCCTACATTTTTTGGATGTAACTATTAAAAAGGACTACACTAGAAAAATATTCACTTCTCAGTTGTACAGGAAACCAACTTGCTCTAATTCCCTTTTGCACTATGAAAGCTGGCACCCTGTACACCAAAAGAAAGCCCTGGTAAAGGGAAATTTGTCAGGCTGGCTAGAATAATCTCCAAGGAAGGAGACTTTACAAGGAAGTGTGAGGTATTAAAAGAAATGTTATTTAGCAGAGGTTATCCTACTGACTTCATGGTCAACATCAATAAAGAAGTCAAACATCAGAGAGAAGTTGGCATTTTTCATACACTTGTCTAATCACCTGAGTGGAAGGGAGGACCTTGAGAGAAGTAACAAATTTAGTATGGCCTTGGTCCTTCCATTTACCATGAACGTCTTTGACATACGGTACATTATATCAAAGTTCTGGAAGATTTTTAATTTAGATAGTATCAACAAATTGGTGAGGTGTCAACCGATGATGGTGTATAAGGACGACACCTCAATAAAGGGGCTGTTGGAAAGAAAAAGAAATATACCTGAGAAGGGTGGTTGTTTCAAATGTGGGAGATGCTCTGTGTCCTTATATACGCAATGTGGACAGGTTATTCATTAAAGACTATGGGACTATACTACCTTGTAAAAAATATTCCTGTTACTCTAGAGGTATGGTCTATATAGCTAAGTTCATAGGTAGGTACTAGGTTATTGGCCCAAGGGCCTAAGTAAGCCTAGCCAACAAGGTTCCCTGGCTTACGCCACCCAAGAAAGTTATTTTCCTGTGCCCCTGTCAAGCAGAACCACAGAAGTGATCCCGGGGTCTATTTCCCATTTCACATCCACTCATCAAGATTTTTCCCGAAGAGTCCTAATGAGGAGCTTTGCTTGACATAGATGAGTAGCTTGTTCCAGAGTATGGGATGTGTCTGGGACAGGAATTTATCCCTCCAGCAGTTTATTGTGGTGACAAGGTTTAGGTCCCTAGAGCGTGTAGCTCGTAGGGATTGGGATTTCTTTAGGTGCAGCATGTCCAACAGCACTGGGTTTGACATAGCTTTATATGTTTGGCAGAGATCACTTCAGAGTAGGCGATATGCTACGGAGTAAAGCTAGAGTTTTTTGAGACGGTCAGTATAGGGAATATGTTTGAGGTCAGTAATCCTCATTGTGAGGTACTTCTGTGGCCTTTCCAGCTGCTGCAGATGTCTTTTGAGGTACATTCCAAAAGGGGCATTGTACTCCATAATAGGTCTGAGTGTCGAGTAGAGGGGAACAATGACCTCTTTTTTCTTGGATGAGAACCCTTTTGTGATGAGGTGTGCCACGTAGAAGGATTTCCTGTCTACTGTGGCGATGTGATTATCAAAGGAGAGACTACTGTCCACCTGGGTCCCAAGGTCTCTTATCACACAGTCATGTGTGATTCATGTGAGGGGTTCTATGTAGGAAGAACTGAGAGAGCTTTGAAGCAAAGGGTTTACAAGCATACTTATGACATCAGATGTAAAAATTTAAAAAATGCTTTTTATAAACATCTTATTTTTTCCCTTCACATGCTTTTAAATTTTGTCCAATTAAGCATGTTGATCTGGGTCTTCGGGGAGGGGGGCCCTCTGATGAGTACCTGGAATTCCTTGAACTCAAATAGCAAATTAAGCTTAATGCCTGCCAGTTTCCTGGTTTGAACAACAAGATCACTATAAGTTCATCGTTGAAGCTCAGATCATTATATTTTATATAAAAAATGCTGGAACATAATTGTTTTAGTATTGTTTCTAATGTTTTAAAAGGGTTGATATTTAAACTTTTTTACTGCAACCTTTTTATTGCACTGTTTAAATTATATATGCAAATGTTGATTATTTTTCACAAGGGGAAATTGTCATTTAATTGTTTGATTACTGCTGGTGAGGGTATTTAAACTTGATTTGTTAGATACATGGTATTCTGATGGAAGTCTATTTTTTGACGAAAGCGCTAAATTAAAGTATTTTTTTCCTGTACTACATGCTGGTGTGTTGTTTCTGGACTACCCTTGTTCTGCTTTGGTTGAGTTTCATCTTATTTTTGTGTTTCAGTGATTCCCTTGATGACTGTGTTTGTCTGGGGGTGCTCCATCTTTTGGTGCAACCCCCTTGTGTGATTTGCCAAAGTTTTAGTCAGAGCACTTTGAATGAGCGCAAAAACAAACTGATTCTGAAGGGCCCCCTTAAGTTGCCCTTTTCACCCTCGGGTAACCAGGGCAAGTCTGTAAAGTCTAAAATATCAAAATTGTCTTCGGAGCATAAGTCTGCCTCATCGGTGCCGACCTCTTCTGTTCCAACTATGACTGTTCCTTTGTCGGTGCCTGTTTTGGCTCTGATACTGTCTACGGCACCGACTACTGATTTTTCAAAGGTTACTCCAGCTTCTGCACTAAGTGTCACTTCGGCACAGTGCGTGCCTTCGATGCCTACCTCTGCGATTCTGTTTACTACTGAACTTTCTTTGTTGGCTACAAGTGCCCCTCTGGCACAGAGTTCTTTCACAGTTCCAATAATGAAAATTTTGACGCCACTGGTTCCTGTCTCCAAGCTTGAGACATCAGTGCCAATAGACCACACCATGGACCCGACACTCTCCATCAACAGATCCTTTTCTAGGGCAAGTGTATAGTCCATTCCTAGGATAACCTGACTCCCTGTCGGGAGTGTCCACTAGATCCACCAGGGGCCTTTCTGAGTTTGATGTAGTATGTCTTGTGGATCACCTGTTGACAGGGAGATACCCACTCTGTCTAGGACCCATCCACCTGCCGTACCTGGGTTGGTTTCTCCATGGACTCCATCCTACTCTCCTCAATTGACCATACCAGTTCCAAAGTCTTCAGCTCCGATGTCCTATTTGGAACCCTCCATCTCGGTGCCTGTAGTGGATCTCACTGGGGCTCCAGGACTGTCACTTTGGCCTTTGGTCTCTTCAGAACCAAGCCTTCCTCAACTTTGTGATTGGGCTGCGGGCTCTTCAGCTCAGGGTATGGTTCCGTGTGTGTGTCTGCTTTCGTCCTCTGTGCCCAGGAGCTCTGTCTGGACTGATCCTGGTTGAGGCTCCACCCTAGCGAGCGGGTTTGGTGGAGCAGGGTGTGATCCTGGTTCCAAGGTTGTCCCTCTTGGTTCTGGGCTCCCATCCCTCTTCGGGCAGACCTGCTTTCTGAGCTATGGAGAGGGCACTTACTTCTGGTAGTATTCCACCAATGTTGGAACCCCAGACCTCTTTTTTCCCTGAGCTACAGCTGACACAAGCCACCACCCCAGGACACCGGGCAGGAAAGTTGCAGGAGGCCTTGTTACAGGGCGCCCCCACTTCCGAGTCCTCCTCAAAGGTCCCCGCTGAGGAGCTACCACGGAAGAGATTGTGCAAGAGGAAGCACGTAGACTCCCCTGAAGAGCCTCTGACAGAGGATACGAATTTCAATGATGGGGAAGGGTCCCCACGGTCACCCCCTGATAATATCTCCTTTGGGGACATCATTGAAATGTTGAAACAGAGGGGTGATTGGAAGCTCACTAACCCTTCTTCCAAGGAGTCCGTGTTTCTGCAGGCTTTCCATGCCTGGCCATATTGCCTCTTGAGTGACCCCGCCTGCGGATGAGCTGGTACAACTCATGGTGCAGCAAGCCTGGAAGTACCCTGATTCTGGATTCGATCCTTCAGAGACTTTGACAAGATACTAGCCCCCCCCCCCCCCGAAGAAACACACATTGGTCTAACGGTTTACCAGTTGATGCTATGGTGGTGATGGCGGCAGCCATGAAAAAGGATCTCTTTAAAGAGAGTCATACTGTTCATCCAACCAACAGGGAGTCCCGGGCTGTGGACAGATTAGGGAAGCAAGTTTTTGCTTCAGCGACTTTTGCCATATGGTCTCTGAATTACTTGGCACATTTTATGAGGCTCCAAAGAAACTTGGTTTCCACACTCTTTAAAATGCTTGCAGGACAGGTGTCTGACTGGGTAAGAGACAAAGTTGCCTCACATTTAGCAACCATGGACTCGATCTCCACTTCGTCCATGAGGTTGCTCTCGCATGCAACCAAAGGGGTGGCTAGAGCTGCAGGTTCAGGCATAGTTATGAGATGCCATGCCTGGATGCACCTCTGTGACTTTGCGGACCCTTTCAAGTCTTCCTTCCTGAATGCTCCAGTCGAAGCATCTTCCCTTTTTGGCCCCAAGGTGAAAGACATACTGGCCAGGTGTGAGAAGCTTGGTAAGACACTGTCTGCCATAGGTCTACGCTTTTCCAATACACAATGTTCCTTTTCCAGGAACCAGAGGAGTGGGAAAATGTCGCACAAAAAAATCTCAGGGTACTTACCGTACCACATGTGGTGAAGATGCCCACAGGGGCAGAGGGGGTAACAATTCTGAAAGACGCCCCTACTCAGGCAGAGGGACCCAGGGATTCTTTCTCTGGGCAGCCTTACCAGTGGTCCTGAAGAGCAGCTCAGTTGCTTCCCTCTGGAAGCAGTCAGAGAGTGTTTCTCTCTGCACCACGCTGCCTGGCAATCAGTAACTTCCAACCGTTGGGTGCAGAAAATTATAACCAGTTGGCTACACCATTCCCCTCATCACTTATCCAAACCTTCCAATAAAACTTCCTGCCATTCCACCCAGTCAAAAAGAAGAAGCAGCTGCAGAAATAAGCAAGCTGTGTCAAAAGAGAGTCATCCAATTAGTCCCACCAGACCAATGCGGATTCGGATTTTACTCAAGATTCTTTTTGGTGCCAAAAAAGACAGGGGACTGGATACTAGTTCTAGAGCTCAGCAATTTGAACAAGTCCATTGGCCAAATGAAATTCCGGATGGTCATGGTTCATTCCATTCTCCCTTTTGTAAGGGAAGGCGATTGGATGTGCTCGATAGATCTCTGGGACACTTATTACAGTACGTAAAATTGACCAACTTTCCATTTCCTCCTCTGGAACTAGAATGGGAAATTCCGTTTCCAAGGTTACTTTATCTAAATGGCTTAGGGACTGCATACACATCTGTTCACTTGCGAAAAAGCCTATACCACAGAATGTTAAAGCCCACTCTACCAGCTATATGGCAACTTCTGTAGCCTTCCATTCGAGAGCCTCTATGGACGATATTTGTGCAGCAGCCACATGGGCTACCCACCACACTTTTATTAATCATTACAAATTGGATGTGGTCTCCAGAGGGAGAGCTGCCTTTGGCTCATTGGTGTTCAGGAACGTTCTTCCATAAGTGCCACCCAAGGAACACAAGGTAACTGGAGTTTCTGTCCCATCAGTGATGAATGGAAAGAGGATCAACATCATCAGATAAAGAAGTTATGTCTTACCATAACATTCCATCTGTGTTGTTGATCTTCTTTCATTCATCACTTTCCACCCTCCTTCCCCCTCCAATGGCTGCTGGGGGATACTTTGGGTCCAAGTGGTGAGTCAGAGCATTTGCACAGAAATGGCCTCTGCTTTACTAATACTGGGCAAACTCGACCTGAGCTAACAGGGAGAAGGGCACTATGGGTAAAAGCTTAGCTCGAGAGTTTTTTGGCTGGCGCAAACTTGTTATTAAGCCGACTCGGTTCCGAGGACAGAACTGACAACCCATCAGTGATGAATGAAAGAAGATCAACAACACAGATGGAACGTTATGGTAAGACAACTTCTTTTTCCTAAATATGGGCAGATATCTATTCATATATACACCTCCTTACTCTTTCCCTTTTTCACTCGGGTGTGGTCCAAAATACCCACCCAAAACACACATGACCTGCATGTAGCATGCCGGGGAGTGGGGGGAGCTCAATTGTCTGAAAACTGAAATATTTGTTCTGCCTTTGGGACCAGAGCTTTGCAGGGAAGAAGAAAGAAATTCTTATGGGGCTTTTGCCATCAGATCTGGATATTTAGGTCCAAGAAGTCTGCTGATAAATCAGAGTGTAAAGATATAGATTCAGGAAAGAGATATGCTCATGACTCTGGACCCACTTTGGCCCTGAAAACTCTGAGATTGGATGCACATTTGGCCAGGACTCTGACCTTTATTCTTCCACTCAATCCGGTGATTCCAGAGTCAATACTGATTCGAGATGTCTCTCCCAAAAGACAATCCAAACAACCTTCAGTCAAGGGGGAACTCACATGGATCCCTTCTCAACTTCCTTCCATTTCTTCAGTTGAGATCCTTCGGGTCCTAAAAGTGTGTGTTAGAAGAAGACCTGGATCATCTGATGAGTTTTTTTGTAGCTGCAGATAGAGATGGGAGTCATACAGTCTCCTTCACAGCCAAAGGCAGTTGGTACAGGTCATAGGACCTCAGCGTTAGCTCCTTCACCAGTGTCTGTCTCGACTTTGGTAGTCATATCTCTTAATGCTAGAAATCTGGACAACACCCTACAGAATGGGAGGGACAAAGGCCCAAAAATAGGGACAGATTTTAAGTATAGCTCTTATAAAATGAAAAAGTTGCTGGAATGATACTGTTTGTGTTGACATAAATTTTCTGAAGGATTTGACTTCTGAAACTCAAATGTATGTCATTATTTACTGACTTAAATCCTCAGATCGTCTCAGTGATTTGCCAGAAAATCACAAATTTTATGATGAACAGACCAAAAAAAAGAGGCAAAAATTTGGACAATTGAGAGATATGTTGATAGTACCGGAGCCATTCCTCAACCCGGGGCCCATCTGCTCAGTGTCGACCCTGACTCCATCCTTCACACTAGGGATTTTGGATCTCAGATTTGACCCTGATGCCATTTAGGCTGAAGCTGTTTTGGGATCAAAGATTCGACAGTAAGTCTTAAGCAATGTTTTCAGATTTGTCACATACAGCACTGTTAGTGGTATCTGAGACTTCAGCATTCATTTCTTCTGTTATGGTGCCCATCCTTGAAGCTGTCTACCTTCTCTGCTCTGAGAATTCTATCTTCCGCTACTGTTATTTCTCCTTTGGGGAGAGCAGACCTGGTTACTAAGGCCATATCCTCAGATCTGGGGGAGGTTTGAACAGCTGTCCAGGTGATGGGGGACAATGACTGCCAGTCCACAGAGAGCAGAGATGCAGACCTCCTTAGGATCCGCTCCACCCTGGGACTTCCATTCCTTCTCACCTTCTTTCCATTGAGTATCCCTGGTTTAGAGTTCAGCTACAGGCTTCAAAACTCTCTGCTGCACAGCATGCAGAGTCCTCTGAGGAGTTGCATCATACCCTCCCCTGATGTAACAAGAAAGAGGACATGCAAGAGGAGTCTATCACATCAAATACAGACTGTGATGCCCAAGAGGCTTCCCCTTATTTCTGTACTGAAGTTACCTTCTTTGATGACATTTTGGAGCTTATGAGGCAGAGAAGATCTTGGCCCACTGCCCCTTCCTTTCAAGATGAGGTTCTCTTTGAAGCCTATGGCTTAATCCCATCTTCATGTATTGTGTACCTCCAAGAGATAATGTAATTGATCAGGCAGTAAGGTGGTCATAGCAAGTAAAAGATGTGTGGTGCCAGATAAAGTCCTTAGACCAACCAAGGACAGGCAGCACTGGGCAAAACCCTCCCCTTTGGTAGATTCCATGATTGTGGAGGCAGCAACTAAGGAAGATTTGACCAGTGGTTCAGCTTCTGTCCATCCTTCTAGCAATGAGTCCTGAGCAATGAATAGAATTAGGAAGTGGGTATAAACTTTGGACACCTTCACATTAAGGCCCCTAAATTACTCAACTCATATGAGGCCCCAGTGGCCTAATGGATAAGGCATTGGCCTCCTAAGCCAATGATTGTGGGTTTGAGTCCCATCTGGAGTGATATAATAGCTTCCAGAGGGATTTGGTTCAAAAGACTTTAACTACTTTGAAAATGCGTCTAGCATTCATTTCCAGGAAACAACTGGAAGCTTCCCTAGCAACCACGTCCAATATATCTAATCTAGCCATGCACCTCATGCAGAGTGTAGCAGATAGTGGCAAGGGCACCTGGTGCCAGTATAGTTACAAGTTGCTATGCCTGTCTGCATCTCTTCAGTTTTGCAGACCATTTTAAGGCATCTTTCACTAATGCCCCCTTTTGACATATCATTGTTTGTCCAATGATGAAAGAGAAAATGCAGAAGTGACAAGGCATGCTGTCTGCTGTCAGAGAGAAGTTTGAGTCCTGCCCCCCCCCCCCAAAAGATCAAACAATAGGAAGCAAAAGTGGCCCAGGTCATGTTGGTTTAAGAAATCCAGGCATTAGCAATTTGAAGCATCTTTTGACAGGGGTGGGTGTGGCAGATGTGGCCCATTTAACAGATGTTGGTCCAGAGGCAGAGTTGGTCTGCAAAACCAGGAGGATTGTTGGTATTTTTCTGGTATGCAGCCCTAACACCTGAAGAGCTACCCAACTGCTCCACTTTGGAGGTACTAAGGGTTGCTTGTCCCTTTATTCAGCTGTGTGGGAGACCATCATGCAGGACAGATGGGGCAAAGGGATCTTATGCAGAGGCTATTTTATATACCCTTTTTCCTGATACCCCCAGAACTGAAACATCCTCTGTGTGGTGTCCTACCCAGTCAGGCAAAAGCAACAGAAAGAGATCATCTCTTTACTTTCCAAAAGAGGTGTCTAGGAGATCTCATCAGACCTGAGAGGGCCAAGCTTTTATTTGAGATTTTTTTGGTACCAAATAAAAATCAGGACGTCAGCCACCTAAACATGTGTGTATGTAAGACCCTGTTCAGGAGTGCTGTGGTGCAATAAATCTTGTTCAAAGTCCAAATGATTGGATGTGCTCAGTGGTTCTCCAAGATGCTTACTTTCACATCTGTAAAAGTAGGAAAGGGATTTTACTTAAGGATGTTCCTGATTCCTCGAAGGGAGGGCAGTTGGAGACCTATTCTGGATCACTCGTTCCTCAGCACTTTTCTCTAGGTTCCTTCTTTTCACATGCTTACTCTTCAAACTCTCTTTCCACTTTTACTACCCCTGGCTTTCCTGGTGTCCTTGGATCTGAAGGATGCTTACCTTCATAATCCCGTTCGCCCTGTTTTCAAGAAGTTTTTACATTTCTCAGTTTCTTCCTTTTATTTTCAGTTCTCTGCTTTTTTCCTTATCAGATTTAACTTTCCTTATCTAGAATATCTGTTGCTTTAGGCACCTTCTCCCAGGTCCCTATTTCAGGATCCATAGTTCACCATCTCCCTCGTAGCCTAGGGTTCACTATCAACTTCCAGAAATCTGCCCCGGCTCCCTGTCAGGGTCATATGTTTCTGGGTTACAAGATTCAGACACTGCCAATGTTGCCCTCTCTTCCACGTCCAAAGGGTTTGTCCTTGACAGCTTTCTTTCAGTTTCTCCTTCCTGTGCCTGCTGTTCCAGCCAGAGTTTTTCTTCATGCCCTGGCATTCATGGCCTCTTCTATTTCAGTGCTCCCTCTTGCCAGACTGCACATTCAGAAACTTCTGTGGTACCTTATGTCATTTTGGCTTCAGCATTGCCACCCTCTGGATTTCAGAGTGCCTCTCCTTCCTTGTTGAAAGCGAGAATTTGATAGGTGGATTCAGCAATTTACCATCAACCCAGGCCTGCTCTTTCAGCCTCTGGTTCCTTCTCAAGAACTGTTCACTAACGCATCAGGCATGGGGTGGGGGGGGGATTCCTGTGGTCACTTGAAAGTCCACAGTCTTTGCCTCCCCCTTCAAAAGTCAGACCATATCAACATCAGAGATGAGAGCTCTGATTCTAGCCCTTCAGGCTCTTCACCTCATTCTCCCTCCAGGCCCCCTGAAGGTTTCCACAGACAATACCACAGTGATTAAGTCTTGCCTTCTCTGCAGTTTGTTGTCTTTTCAAGCCTGGGATCTAGCTCTCTGTTATCGGTTAACTCTTCAGGCAGTGTATATTCCTTCAGAGCACAATCGAGTGGCAGACTCTCTGAGCAGGTACAAAATACAAGCTCACGAATGGATGCTTCACAGAGACGTGTTTATGAACATCACCCATTGGTGGGGTATTCCTTAGGTAGATCTTTTTGTCTCATCTCTGAACAGGCAGTTTCCTCTTTTCTGTTCCCAAGTGCCATGTCATCTTGTGTGGAAAACAGATGCCCTTTTTTATTCTTGATAGGGGATGTTTCTCTGTGCATTTCCTCCCCTTACCCTACTTCCAAGTATCCTGCAGGATATTCAGCTGGACTCCCCCAAAAATCTTGCTAGTGACTCTCTCTTGGCCAAGACTGCACTGGTTCCCCTTCTTAATGCATCTAGCCAGGAGTCACCACCACAAGTTATCTCACTGGTTGGACATCCTCACATAGGCGAAGGGTTCATTCATCCATCCTCACTTGTCCAGTTTTTAACTGACACTTTGGATGATAGGGTTTTGATCCCTTTTAGGCATCTCTGTTCAGAGAATGTGCTCAGAGTTTTACAGTAGGCAAGAAAACCTGCATGCAGAATGCCTTCAAATGGAAGAAGTTTTCTGTCTGGTGCCACGCTCATAACTAGGACCCTTTTTTAGTTGGGGGGGGGGGGCTTCTGGTTCTCTCCTGTGTGTGAGTTGCTCCTGTCTGGCTTGGCCTATTCTTCTGTAAAGGTCCATTTGTCAGCAATTTTTGCTGATCTGCCCTTGAATCCTCCTTTGGCTTCTTGCTTTGAAGTCAAACAGTTTCTTAAAAGCATCCTCTGTGTCAGGCCCCCAAGGAAGCCTATTCCTCCTCCTTGAGACATTAATTTTGTTTTAGAAAAATTGACCCAGACTCCCTTTAAGCCTGCAGGTTCAACTTCTCTGCAACATTGGAAGATTGTGTTATTCCTTGCTCGCTCTTCTGCTTGGAGGGTTTCTGAGCTTCAGGCTCTTATGGCCATCCCTCCTGTTTTGTGTATTCACATGTATAGGGTGTCCCTTTATACTAATCCTTTATGCCTGAGGTTAATGAGTTGTCTTTGAATCGGGCAGTGCAACTCCCTTCATTTTTTCCTTCTCAGTCTGCTAGTGAGAGGGTCCTTCAGTGTTGGATTTGCACAAGCAGCTCAGGTAGTATTTGCATAAAACTAAGATCATTCATAAATCTGGCCAACTTTTTGTTTAATTTCATCCCAGGAGATTGGGTTTGATTGTTTCCAAGCAAACCATTTCCTCCTGGATATCTAAGGCCATTTCTTTTCTTGTTCTTTTTATGGTAGGTGTCAATCTACTTCAGTCAAAGCTCACTCCACTAGGGCTGTTGCCTCTTCTGGTGCTTTCTTCAAGGGGTTGGACACCAGTTCCATCTTTGTGGCTGGGGCTTGGTTTTCAGTGCACACCTTTACTAAACATTATAAATCGGATATGGTTTCTAGCACCAGAGCAGGTTTTGCTAGAGCCATTCAACATGTGTTTGTTGAGGGATGTTCCCAACTTTCCACCTCCCAAGCCTTTTTGTAAGCTTTTGCACACTACCTAAGGTGAAGACTACTGCAACAGTGATATAGAAGGACATAGTACAGTTGTGTAAAATATTACCATGACAGTAGATGTCCTTGTCTTCACTGTTACAGTATTCAGTCTCTCCCTTCTTCCCGTTTTTTCTCTTGGGTTTTGGTTTGGTTTCCCTCCCTTTTCCATCTGCATTTTCTCTCTCTGGATATAAATAGCCTCCTTTGTCCTATGGAGACTGTTCTCTTTTGGAGCAATTTAGTTCTGGGTAACTGAGTACATAAATCACCTTTATGCCCTATGGTCCTGAACTGGGAGCATATGTGTGATGTATGGCACATACAAGATCTAAAGGCTTTGGTATACTGGCCAGACTTTGGGCTATCCTTGCCAGGCGATCCCTAACCTGAAGAATACTGCAGCAGTGAAGAGAAGGACATCTACTGTTTTAGTAAGATTTTACACAACTGTAATTTACTCACTGTTCTAACATCTCCAAGATGTGTATCTGATTTGCTAGCACTTGTGGTAGGTGAACTCTATTTGGCTTTCCATACAGTTTGTTTACATAAAAATCCCTCGTTCATGCCAAAAGTGGTCTCCGAGTTTACTTTGAATCAAGCCATCAATCTCCCTATGTTTTTTTTTTCAGATCAAAAAAAAAATCGAGGAGAAAAGATTCTTCCTAATCCTGATGTACTTGGGCGACTCTGATATTATCTTGATAGAATTAAGTCCTTTAGGTAAGCTGATCAGCTGTTTTTTTCCTGTGAAGGGACAAAGAAGGGTCTGCCAGTGTCTAAACAGACCATATCCAAATTTTTGCCCCATTCTGTGGCGTTTTGTTCTCACCACGGTAAATCCATTCCTGGCAGTATCAAGGCTCATTTTACTAGGGCCTTGTCTTCGGTGGCATATTGGAAAAGGGTGGACAGATCGTTGGTCTTCTGTACTTCCCTTTTAAGCATTACAAATTGGATTCCTGTTCTATGTCCAGATTTTAGTTTGCTAGGACCATTCTCTCAGAGACTCCTGGTGCCTTTTCCTTCCTTCTGCTAGGTAATATAAGCTATGATTATCCAGCCTATTAGCGTAGGCTACTGCAGTGGGAATGATGAACATAGTACAGTTGTTTATGTTGCACTTAACATTACAGTAGATGTTTGAAAGTCCTCACTGCTGTGGTAGATGTGCCCTCCCTTCTTTCCCCTTTTTTTATATCATATGTATAGTTGTGTGTTTCCTTATCGAGGCCGAGAAAGTCCTGAAGATTTTGGTGCTCAGGCTGCTTGCTTTTTCCCCACTGGCAACTTGTGCCAAGGCAGTTTGGGTGTGTGCGTGGAGGTGAGCCAGAGACTTGTTCAGAAAGTCTGACTGTTATATCCTGGTCAGAGTATAACCCACTTAGCTTAGGCTACTGCAGTATTGAGAACTTTAAACATCTACCATTAGATTAAGTGCAGCTTTACACAACTGTACTTACTCCTTCAGCTGTCACTGCCATCTGCTTTTCCCACCTCTTCTTTACCACACTGCTTTCAGTCTTCTGAGTTTTCACCATTGCTGTCCCTTTTACTTCACCTTTTCTCTTTGCTGACCTTCTAAACATCATAAACAATTTGGCTACTAATTTCAGTTAGTTTACAACAGGTTGCAGGCTTTTTACAGTTCAACTTTTTTTAGCTGTTTGTACTGCTATCTTGGACTATCAAATTTTACAAATAAGTCTACATATCCTTGTGTCCGCAAAAAAAAAAAAACTTTAGAAGCAAGCCACATTTTTTAATTTTTTTTTACTACTACTATCAAATGTTCTATGTCTATTAAAATGGTTTCCTGTTATGCTGATTATCCTTATCTACATTTTCCTTAAAATTTTCCTGATCTAGTTCTACACTTTAATTTGTGTGTCCGTTTGTGTACCTCAGTTTTCAAATATAGCTTGACATTTTCCATTTCTTTTTTTTTTTTAATCTGATCTTAATCATCATGATTTGATGTTTTCATTTTCATTCATTCCTCAACAAATGGGTCTTGGATCAGACTCTGCTGCTTTTCACTAGATTCTAGGATCTGACTCTCAAGCAACTCCATTTACCCATAATGTTTTTGACCACTGTACCACCTCAGATCTCATTTGCTGCTGTAACGATTCAGTCAGTATTGCGTTCTCTTGAGCTCAGGCACTGTTGTTTTTTTTTAGGAAAAGAGAGTAAAAACTTGCAGTTTAACTTATTTTCCTTACTTATTTTGTTATACAGCTCTTCTCTCTTTACCAGCTAAATTTATTGTTTTTCTGCTAACCTTTTCTTAACATACATTGATATTCTTTTTTTACCATCGCTGGTATTTCTTTTCTGAACTGTACCTTCAATAAGGTACTCTTTCTTCCTCCACTATTAAAAAAAAAAATTGACTAGTTTGCCACTTGGTGAGTTTTTCAACATGGCTGAAAAGCTTACTGGATTTAAAAAGTGCACTTCCTATGACACAAAATGCCCAATTTTGATGCCCACAGTGAGTGTCCTTATTGTGTAGTGCTATGTCACTTGGATACTCCTTGTACTCTTTGTGCAGACTTCAACGCTAGAGCTATCAGTGACCAGTGTAACAAGTTGGTGTTTAAGGTTATTTCTGCTCCTTCAGTTGCTTCTACTTCAGGTGCCCAAACCCCCTCACAGAAATCTAAGTCTAAGGAGCCCAGGGAGCATAGAAAGCACTGTCCTGTCAGGTCTCCCAAATCTGTTCTGACATGGCAACCTCCACCTAACATCTCCAATCACTCAGATCCGAAGCCCTTTGATCCTACACTTTCAGTGTCAAGGTCTCCTCAGCTCCAAAGCACTCTTTTTTTTTTTTTTTTGTCTGGAGCCAGTGTCTCCAAGGCTAAGGTCTCCCTTTCTTCAAGAGATGCCAAGAAAGTCTTCACGACCTCCTTCTACTTCCTCTTCAGTCAGGTCCTCCCAAAGTCTTTCAGAGGCAGAGGTGGATTGGATGATGAGAATTTCTCAAAACAAATCCAGATGGGGGTCTACCATCTCAATTTGCCATCGGATCCATGAGCCTTAAACCTCCCCCACATACTATTGCTTTATCTTCTACAGTTCAACCTTCTGTTTGTAGCCCTCTGATCTGAAATCTCCATGAGCCAAACCATTGGATCTGAAGATACCTTTAGTGTTGACTATGACTACTACCCTGATCCATTCGTCTCAGACCCCCCCCCCCCTTGACATGTTTCAGAGCTGAAGCATTGGAGTTGGATCAAAAGAAATGAGTTTGACTCCAAAGATTTTGGAGCTGTCACTTCTCCTCAGAGCCTTGATGCTAGACAGCTCAGCTCCTCCTTCGTATGTGGAGGATTGGGAGAGGCCCAAGTTTGTCAGATTCAAGAGCTTCTGTTCTGGTTATATTGACTTCAGCTTCTCCTGGTTCTCTACCTTTGAGGTAGTAGAGAGGGTTTTCTCCCATCCCAGAGTTTTTTTGACTCTCACCTCTTTAGATCTGATCCCTGTACCCCCCTTCAGATCCTGTTCGAGTCTCTTCATCCTACTCCACAGGGATTGCCAGCCCATAAGAGCTTTCCGGCAGTTCCAGTTTGGGAACTCCCTGCTTCTTCTGATATCCCTCCAAAACACTCTACTGTGAAGAGGTCCCCCAGAAGAGGTTGTGTAAAAGGAGGCACCTAGATTCCCCTCGGGAATCTTTGACTGCAGACATCAATTTTGATGAAGGGGAAGGGTCCCCAAGATCTCCACCAGATTTCTCCTTCAGAGACGTCCTAGAAGTTCTGTGCCAGAAAGGTGGTTGGTCCTCCGAAACCCCTTCCATGAAGGAATTGGTGTTCCTAGACACCTTTGGGTCTAACATGTCTATGTCTTATGCTACTCCCCCAGCGGATTAGCTTATAGAGCTCATCTTTTGACAAGCATGGAAGGAACCAGATACAGTAGAACCGATTCCATGGTATCCGGATAAGATTCTTGAAGCACCTAAAGACAGGCAGTTTTGGAATAAGGAAATCCCTGTAGATGCCATGGTTGCTGTGGCAGCCACCAAAAAGGAGCTGACTGAACAGAGCTCCTCTGTCCTTCCCCCTAATGTAGAATGTAAGGCGTTGAACAGGTATAGGAAGCGGGTTCATACCTCAGTGACCTTTACCTTATGGTTGGTAAACTATTTTGACACACTTAAGTAGGTTACACAGAGACTTAATTAGTCAACTCTCTAACTCAATCCCTGAGTCCATGTTGACAGAAGGGGAGAAGGTTTTTCCCTCTAGACTGGCCACCCTACAACAATCTCGGCCACAGGTTCAGACATAGCCATTAGAAGACATACCTAGATGGTTTGTGTGATTTTTGTGGAGCCCTTCTAAGTGTCATTCATCAGTGCTCCCTTTGATGGATCTTCTCTGGCCCCACCATTAGAGAGACTTTCCTGTAGTGAGCAGGATGGAATGACCTTGTCTGTCATGGGAATCCATTTCTCTACCCCGCAGAGACCTTTTTCAAGGAATCAACACAGTAGTAAGAAGATGTGGTTCTGGAAATTTTCAGGACTCGCGCAGAGATTTTTCTCCCAGAGGCAGAGGGAAAAATAATGGAGGATGCTGCCACGTGGCAGAGAGGGTCCGCAGAACCAGGGCTTCTTAGATGCCTTCTCAGATGGACCCCTTTCAGTGCTCCTGAAGGATTGCCCAATTGCTCTTCTCTGGAGACAGTTGGGGGGGGGGGCATTTGTCATTGCATCCAAAAGCCTTGGCGGCCATCATAAAAGATGTGTGTGTGTGCAAAGTACAGTATCCAGAGGATTTTTCATTCCCTTACAAATTCCCTCTATGAAAAGAAAACGTCTCCCTGATGTTCCAAGAGAGTCATCCAAGAGGTCCCACCAGAGCACAGAGTATCTGGATTTTACTTGAGGTTCTTTTTAGTGCCAAAGAAAACAGGGACCTGTCCTGGATCTCAGTTTTCTAAACCAGTTTGTAAAGAACTCCAGTTTCAGGATTGTTACAGTTCAATCCATTCTGCCTCTGTTACAGAAGGACGATTGGTTGTGCTCAGTAGATCTTCAGGACATGTACTATCACAGCAAAGTGAGCAGTTGCTCTCAAAGATACCTACACTTTTGGCTGGGAGGCAGTTATCGATTCAGAGCCCTGCCCTTTGGTCTCACAGCAGCCCACAGGGTGTTCAGCAAATTCATGGCAGTGGTAGCAGCTCATCTACAACTGCATGGATTCAGTGTTTCCTTATCTAGATGACTGGCTCTTCACCACACTAACCAGGCATCTCGTTGTAAAAGCCAGGGATTACTTACTCCAGTTATCTCAATTCCCTAGGAATCGCAATCTTTCAAAGTCCACCCTTTAATCAGTTCAAGTGTTGGAGTTTATAGGGGTCCAGCTAGATACATTCAGTTGTCTTGCACTCGTACCACAAAACAGATTTCTTGTTTTGAGATTGCATGTTGGACAGATTTTCTCACCCCCTCCCCCAGAAAAAAATGATTCTTAAAGTCCATGGGTCGATGTCTGCAATGATTTACCATGATACCAACTGCTAGTCTGCACATATGTATCTTCCAGTAGACTCCAGCAGTTCAGTGGTCAATCCTTTGACAATCCTTGCAACATCCTATAAAACTATCTCGAGTCTGCAAGGACTCCCTAATGTAGTGGACTCAGTTCGATGAGATTTGTCAAGGATGTCCCTTTATCCTTCCTCCCCTAACTGTCATGTTAACCACGGATGGCTCTTATTTGGGAGGGGGGCATTTCTTCGGATGGACTGTTCAAGGCACGTGGTCCCCAGAACAGACCAGTTTGCATATAAATTTCTCAAAGATGAGAGCAGTGAGAGCAGTTCTTATAGGGTTGCAGGCTTTTCAGAGTCTAAGGACAGTTGCTGTCTAGATGGGCAAACATGTCAGTAGTTTGGAATATCAACAAACAAGGGGGAACCAGATCTTACCCCCTTTGCCAAGAAGCAACAAGAGTCTGTCAATGGGTTATCTCCTCCAACCATTTTCTGGTAGCAATGCACATACTGGAGAAATCCAGCATTCTAGCAGACAAGCTCAGCAGGACTATTCTGATGCCTCATGAGTGGTCTCTCAATTGATCAGTGGCAAATATAATATTCCACAAATGGGGTCAACTTTGCTGTAATCTATTCACCTCTCCCCTCAACAACAAATGCAGCAGGTTCTCTGCCCCGATTTCCCCCTCAGGGGCAGTCACCAAGAGAGGCTCTAGTCCACATTTGACTCGCTGGTCTTCTATATGCTTATCCTTGCCTATCTCTAATCCTCAACTTCCTTCAGAAACCACGCTGGTTGAAGAGCAAACTAATCCTCAGTGCCCCTTCTGGCCTCAGCAAGTGTGGCTCCCCTTCATTTGGTCTCGCCTACAGTGTTCACCTTGGACACTGGACCCCAGTTATTACATCTGTCAGGGATGATTCATATGGAAATTACAGGTGTCAGACTGACTGCATGGTTTCTCCAGTTCCAGTGATGGCTAAACATTCCAGGCATTCCTCGCTTGTTCACTAAATTTTATTTTCGTCTAAGAAACCTTCTACGGAAAAAATTATAAGAGTAAATGGAAGAGTGAACGGGATCCTTTCACTGTTCCATTTCCTGCTGTTTTAGAAATTCTGACTTCAGTTTTTCAAGGAGGTGCTAGTTTCTCCACAATCAAAGTTCAGCTGTCAGCCGTCTCCAACCATCACATCAGAGGCCGTGCTTTCCCTTTAGCCTTGTCCAAGTTATTTAAGGCATTCCTTAAAGGTACCTTTTTACTGAGGCCTCTGATGAAAGATCCCACTCCACCTTGGGACCTTACTATTTTATAGAGTTTGATAAGATCCCCTTTTGAACCCTCATCTAAGGTAGATCTTAATTTTTTTTTTCTTGGAAAAAAGTCTTTCTTTTGACTGTAACTTCTGCAAAGCGAGACTCTGAACTCCAAGCACTCTCTTCCAAACTGCTTTATCTAATTTTCCATAAAGATCAGGTAACTTTATGTACTAATCCATCCTTTGTACACAAAATTGCCCCAGAAACAAACATCAACCAAGTGATCAACTTACCAGTTTTCTTTCCTAAATTTGACAATGAAAGAGAATACATACCCACCTTTTAGATGTACATAGGCAGCCTCATTTTATCTTGATAAGACAAAGGAATTTAGAAAGACTGACCATTTGTTTTCTTTGCCAATAACAAATTGGGAAAACCTGTATTTAAAACTATACTAGCCAAATGGATAATAGATAGTATTTTTTATGTTAATTCCTTGAGAGGTTTAACCTTAACAAAACAGCCGAAAGCACACTCAACTAGGTCAGTAGCTACTTCAGCTGCTTTTTGGAACAGACCTTCTATTGATGAGGATTATACAGCTGCCACTTGGTCTAATGCTCATACCTTTATTGCTCATTACAAGTTGGATATCGTCTGCAGAAAAAGGGCTCCCTTTGGTACTGCAGTTCTCTGGAATATCCTTCCATGAGGGCCACCCAGGGTTACAGTAGCTGGGGACTCTGTCCAGTTCATTGAAGAATGAATGAAAATGTCAACATCAGATATAAAAGTTATGTACTCACCAATCTGTGTTGTCCATTTTCATTCTTCCTCAACTTCCACCCCACCTTCCCCCATCTATGTCTTTGGGAGTGACCTGATGACATTTTTTGTTAGGAACCACAGTTCCTGTTTGAGCCCCTATTCTGTTAACCTTCTGTTTCTCTGTATTATTATTATTATTATTATTATGCTTTATATTTGGGTTTGTAATATAGTAGCAGCAAATTCAATCTAAGGTCGTACAGTGGCCCAGGGACATTATGGGTAAAGGGAGGAATTTGAGAGTCAGATTCTAGAATCTAGTGAAAAGTGTCTGACTTGGATCCAAGAGTCAGATCCATGATCCATTCGTTGAAGAATGAAAATGGACAACACAGGTTCATAGTTATGGTGAGTACCTAACTTTTACTTTTTTATAGAAATACGTTCTCCTGATCTCGTATGCCTAGATTCTAATGTTACTCTTTACATTTAAATAACATTCTAAACAAAATGTGCTTCAGTCCTGCAGTCTTTACACATCACTCCCATTAGTTTTACACAGTGGCTGTTTTGTTACCATATAATCTGTTAATCTTTTGCATTAGTTTAGATTTCAGTTGGGCAAAATTATCTAGCAGTTTAATATTTACAACCGTATGGTCATTGCATATCAAAGGTGGTAATACTTGACCTGTGATGATCATCTCCTTAGAAACACCAGCAATATTCAGAACGTCCTATTCCATGGTAGGTTTGTTGACAATTTGCAGCAATTGTTGTTCCAACACATACATTATAAATTTTCTTACTGGTGGTGTAGAATCAAAATTATTCCAGTCTGTTAAATTCAAGTCCGCAGCCGCTATAATTTTTCCTTCCTGTATTAATTCCCTTGTCTTAAGTGGATGGCATCCTGTCTAAATGTGTGTGACCAAAATTAAGCTTGAATGTCCTCTATGTACCCCCCCCTTTAAATAGACCATTTTCTTTCATGTGTGGTTTATCCAAAAAAGTTTTTCTTTCATACTGACCTGACTCTCCTTGCTATACATGATGTGTGAAAACTTAGTCCTGCACGATCTCATCATCAACCCCCTTTTTTTTTCCTGTGTTCTTTCTATATGGGGTTGGGATGTTGTCAACAGTTGCCATCTCTCCCTATTCAGTGCCACTCTTCCACCTTCTTTGATACTCATGTCTGACTGCTATAGTTTTTTTTTTTTTTTTTTACACAATTCATCCATCTCTTTGCTAGATGCCTTCACTTCCTTTTGCCTTCTTCCTTTCTACCCAAAATCATCTTCACCAGGTTGTCTTCTGCTTTGCTGCACATGTGCCCTAACTACCATAAACTGTTCTCTGTGACCTTTTCTACAGTTGGAACAGCTATGACTTCTGCTCTTATGTTCTCATTTCTTCATCTGTCCCGCAGTGTGCATCCTACCCACCTGATGTTCTTTGTGTTTCACTGTTGCAGTCATTACATTTGGGTAATCTGCTTGCAGGTTGCCCTCAGTTGGCCTGATTAACAAAGTCTTGGGTCCTGTGTCGGTTGCTGTCCCTTCTTCCATGACGTCAGGTCGTCAGGGGTATAAAACATGCAGCTGACACCATTACATCAGTCTTTCTTGCCGTGCGGTGCCCAAAGCAGAAGCAGTTCGCAAGTGCCAGTCGGCCGACTCCTGAAATTTTTGTTTTCGAGTTTCAGAACCGAAGTCTTCAACTAAAGCTAAGTACCCCGTTGGGGAAACATTTTCTTGCTGCTTACCGATGTCAGTAAAAGTTAATAATTGCATTACTTGTGGAAAGCAAATAACTCATAAAGATTTTCATTTGCACTGTATTCCTTGCCTAGGCCCTGACCAATGAAGTACCTTGCTGTCAGTTTTGTGCTTTATTTAATCAGCGCACTATCCGTCGTCATTATATTTTTGCCTCTAAATATTTCGATTCTCTGTTTAATTATCCAGAAATGTCATCAGTTAGCCATCCGACTACCGAGATTCCGAAAAAATGCAAAGATAAAGACAGAGACAGGCCGACAAGGTCCAAAGCTGCCGACGACGCTTCTCCTAAGCCAGTCGCCAGTTCATCGGTACTCAGTGAGTTGCTTTCGCAGCCCCTGATACCCGCTACTTCTGATTCGCAGGCCTCTACTGAGACCCATTCGGAGTCCGGTATGTCGTGAGATGCTTCAACTATGGAACCCGTGGATGTCTCTACCTTGGATGGGTCCAGAGCCGCTGTGCAGGCACCGGCTTCTGAGGGTGTATTCAGGCCTATGGACTTGCATATTAAATAGACGCCTCCTTCATTACTTAGGCCTAAATCTCGATCCATGTCTAAAAAACAGACGCCCAGGCCACATGCTCAGGCCTCTATGCCTAAAAAACAAATGATAAGAATGGCTGAAGATCTAATAACTCTAATCAGGGGTAGCCCCTTCTAAGAGGCCTAGGACTGAGGTTGATTATGAATCTTCTGATCAGGATTCTGTTTTTTCTGACTCTTCTGATAACCTGGATTTGTCCTTACCTACTTATGAGGATTCTGATGCAGAGGACTCTATTCCCTCTGCTTCCCCTCCTGAGGATTTTTCTTTTGGGGAAACCTTACAATCTGTATGGGAGCATTTCCACTGGGAAAGCCAGGATTACTCTGATTCAAAAAAGAGGCTTAGGGATTTCCTTCTCCTACCTCAGCATAGGCCTTTAGCTATTCCTCCTGTACTGGACATTGTTGTTGATGTTTTCCTCGAAATCTAGTTTGGCCCCTGATTCCCTGCCTCCTGCTCCTAGAAAACCTGACAAATACCATAGGGTCCCCGAGTCCCACAAGTTCCTTTTCAAAAATCCTATTGCAGATCCAGAGACTATTTCACAGGGGCCCAAGGGCATTAAGGCTTCTACTGCTAAAAATCCTACCCCTTCTAATAGAGACTCCAGGGCGCTAGATAGATGGGGTAAGAAGGTTTACACTTCTGCAACCTTGGCCATTAGGGCTTTAAACTGCCAGTTTCATATGTTAAAATATCAGCAACATGTTATTGAACTGCTTAAACAGAAAATTATGTTGATTCCTGACTGTGTGGAAAGTAATGAATTACAGGATTTAATGCAGTCTGCCGAACAAGTTGGAAAACATACTTTGCAATGTGGTTTTGATTCATTAGAGGCCTCTTGTAAGGTTGCTGTTACAGGGTCTGTGCTCATAAGGCATGCTTGACTTAAGGAGCAATCTTTGCCTGATCATGTTAAAGCTAAATTGTTGGATGCTCCTTTAAATCAGGACTGCCTGTTTGGCAACAAGGCTGAGGAAGTTCTTAAAAAGATGGACGATAAAGCTAAATCTATGCAAACTGTTAAAGATTTTTTACAAGTTCAGCCTCCTAGATTTAGTAGGCACTTGCCCTCTAAAAATTGATCCTTTCCAGGTCTTCTCAAGCCAAACCCAGATAGCAAAAACCCCAGGTTTCAGTCCCAGGGGACTCGCAGAACTAAGCAGTGGGGGGCCTCCACTTCCAAGTCTGGGAAGAACTCCCTCCTGTGATAAATTGTCTCAATGACTTCCTTTTAAAATTTTCAAGCACTTACCATCTGACTGCCCCTTTGGGGGGAAAGATTGCTCTTCATGCAAAGAATTGGGAACTCATTACCTAGGACAAATGGGTTTTAAATATAGTGTCCCAGGGATACAGATTTCACTTCCACACTTTGCCAACACCAAGTGGATGGCCGGACCTACCTCCAAATCAGTGGGCAGAGGCACAAAAACAAGTACTTTCTCACTTATGAATGGGGGCTATTCAACTGGTACCAGAAGAGGAAACGGGATAAGGTTTCTACTCGAGACTTTTCCTGGAACCCAGAAAAGACAATTCATGGCCTCCTATCCTGGACCTGTCTACTCTAAACACCTTTTTGGACATTCCAAAATTCAAGGTGCTGACTCTTCACCAATTACTTCCTATGCTAGGCAAGGATGCCTGGTTGGCAACGCTAGATTTAAAAGAAGAATCCCTGCATATCCCAATCAGGGAATCTTGCAGAAGATCAAATCCAAAAAAGAGGCCAGTACCAAGAGTGATACCTGAGTTTATTGCAGATTCAAACCGGTTTCGGCAGTCTAGCCTTCATCAGTGATTACCATAATCATCATGTTATTTCTTATATACATCCAGCACAATATCCCAATTAAATATTTAAAGAGACAGTAGTATCCAGAAGCCAGTAATGATAAAAACTGGAAATACCTCTATTAGTATATGAGTGACCATTCTCATATGTAATTATTTAATCTTTTATATATTAGTTATAAATGGTCATTTAAACCAGGGGAAAAAAGAGCTCCTAGCCTAATGATCCACATCATTTCTTTGTCGTTCAAAATACTGTGTCACCATAACTTGTTCACTCTATCACCCACTATCTTATCAATGATACAAAAATGGAATATTGCTGATGTATGTTCACATACATGTTTGTAGAGGGCATTCGTCATTCGTTTGTTGCGAATGTCACTAAGGTGTTCAGATATTCTTATTCTAAAAGGTCTGGAGGTTTGTCCAACATAAAAAGATGAACAGGAACATGTGGCCAAATAGACCACCCAGTCTGTTCCATAATTTGCAAAATGCTTGATCTTGTGTACCATTTGAGTATTTTTACTAGATAACTCCTTAGGTTTAGGCATATATCTACAAAAGGAGCAATGTCCACAAGAAAATTACCCAACCAACAAGTCCCCTGTAATGGTCAATTGTTCCAAAGACTGATTACTACCCTTTGATTTCTAATGATTAAAGTGAGACCCCAGTGTATGTCCCCTGCGATAAGAAAACTTACATCTATCCGTAAGGAGATTAGATAGTTTCTGATTAGCCTGAAGAATATTCCAATTTTTATTAATAACATTTCTGATGGCATTAATATTCCTGCCATAGGTAGTAACAAATCGGATACTATCCACTGAGGTAGGCTTTTTTCTTTTGTATTGCAATAATTCTGACCTGTTTTGTGCACTAGCCCAGTTGCTAGCTGAAAGGATAGTTCCTGGTTTAAAGCCCCTAGCTCTGACTCTGTGTATTAAATCAGTCTTATGATATTCATAATCAACATTGGAAGAGCAGATTCTTTTGATACGTAGAAATTGTGACTTTGGAATGTTCCTTATAATATGATCAGGGTGTAAGCTAGTTGCCTGTAAAAGGCTGTTATACTCTGGATATTTGCGGAAGAACTGGGTCAACAAGGTGTGGTCTTGATTTCTACAGATTTTAACATCAAGAAAGTGAATTTCTTGGTGGTGCATATTGAGCATAAATTCAATACCCCACTTGTTTTCATTGAGGTATTGGACAAATTCCAGAAGATATTCCGTGTCCGCCCACCAGACCATCCAACAGTCATCCAGGTACCGCCGCCAAATATCCATCTCCCCCTGAAAAATGTTGTGTGATACATCATATATAAGGAATTCCTCAAAATAGCCCATAAACATATCCGCGTATATGGGGGCAAAGGATGCTCCCATAGCTGTACCACGGAAATGTCAGTAACATTCTTGTTGGAAATAGGACACATTCTTAGTTAGAACATGCTCTGCCATACAAATAAGTAGAGTGTTAAATCCTGGTGGATAAATGTCTGCTTTATTAAGCCAATATCCTAAAGCCTCCAGCCCAGCCCAGTGTGGAATATTAGTATATAACACCGTGACATCCAGTGTACACATTATCCAATCTGGTTCTAATTGAGTGTCAATTAGGATCCTCAGAAGTTCTGTTGTGTCCTTAATCCTGGATCTGACCATAGTCAGAAGGGGCTGTAGATATTTAGTGAGGAATCCTGATAAAGGTTCCGTAAGCGACCCCATACCAGAAACTATTGGTCTTCCAGGTAGTTTTTGCCAGTTTTTATGAATTTTAGGTAACAAATATAGTGTCTACTTCTGGGGATCCTCAGCTGTAAGATGTTTGAGAACTGATGTACTAATGATGCCTTCCTCAGCTGCCAACTTCAAAAAGGAATCAATTTCCTTTTTGAATCATTTGGTTGGGTCAATGGGGCATTGGCATGTAGTGTATCCCATTCTGGAGCTGTCTTTGGGCCTCTGATAAATAGTAATCCATATCCGTAACTACAACTGCTCCTCCTTTGTCGGCAGGAATAATAACTATATCGTGAGTATTTTTTAATTCCCTAAGGGCTTGTTGTTCCACTCCAGACAAGTTGTGACCCAACATCTGGTTTTCATAACCATGAAAGTGTAGATCTTTAAGAACTGATTGTTGAAAGATGGACACACATTTGTCCATAGGGGGCTGAAAAGTAGATTTTTTAAAATGAAAATCAGTAGTTATTTGAGAGTCACCCTGTTGACTAAAATATAATTTTAAGTTCAACAGTCTACAAAATGACAAAACATCTTTCACAATACTGTCTTCATAAACGTAGAAACCAGGAACATACGTTAATCCCTTGTTTAAGAGTTTAATAGCAGTTTCAGATAATGTTACAGAGGAAATATTGAGTACATTTGAGCATTCTGCTACTTGGGAGTTATCATTTGTAATAGTGTTTCCAAATTGTCCACGTTTGTGATGTTTTCTCCCACCCCTATGTTTCCTAGGCCTAAAGGGTGGTCAGCATTTCTTTGTTTCTTATGTGCTGGGGACCCCCCTGAGTGAGCCCATGCTATGTTTTCGTAACGGAGGATTCCTCCTCTGATGTGCTACTGTAATCAGTTTTAGATTTCTTTAAAATGGATCTTGGTCTCTTCCTTCTGAGTCTAGTCCCGCTGTACTCCCCATCAGAAAAGGTGACATTCTTTTTAATACCAAAACGTTTACCCTGTTCATAATCCATCAAATCCCTATGAAATTTGTGTAGTTTCTTACTACTTAAATTCTTCTCTGTTGTTAGTAAATCCCTGGATAGTTTCTGAAGACATTCTTGGTATAATGTCTGTCCCTCATATGTCTTAATTTCCTCACAAATATGTTGGGTTTCTGTAATGTTGGTCTGAATTGACCGTTCATAAAAAGAAGACAATATTTTCACAAATTACATGGTTGCATCTTGCTGAGCTTCTGCCCATTCATCATATAGCCTGTCATCTGGATTACTGACATATGGTTGTGACCGAATTCTCAAACCCCATGGAGTTATATTTTTAGCCTGATAGGCCTTAAATAGTTTAAGGTGCCAAACTGAGCTGCATAAATTGGTCATACTTTGTCAGTTTGATAAAAAGATTCTTACAAAGATCATTTGGGTCCCTGGTATCTCCAGTAGTAAGACCACCATTATTCTGAACCCCAAACACTTGAAGATCATTTTTATCTGCAGATAGACCCTGCAGTGTAGTGACTATGTCCATGGTAGATGTCTCTAATTATGCTCTGGGATCAACCCAAAAAATCATTAATACAAGGGAAGAAAATAGAGTGGATATGTGGATCACTTTAACCAAACAAATCTGTTTGGATGGGTAAAATACTCAAAAATATAGTAAAAAATCCCTTCTTATTCTATGTCAGTTATTAGCTCCAAAAAAGTATCTGATAGTTATTTAGGAGAATGTACCCAGATGATCATTGCAATACATATATAGTTTTCTCCCTGTTAGAATTGGTTTTCAACCACAGTATAGTCAGTGATACATTTCCAAAAAATGTTAGCAATATATAGAGAAAATTAAACAATGTATTAGTCTCTAAAAAAGAGAACAAATCATTTGTTAGTAAGGAAACACCCCTTGATTTATAATGATTAAAGTGAGACCCCAGTGTACGTCCCCTGTGATAAGAAAACTTACAAATCTCCATAAGGAGACTAGATAGTTCCTGATTGGCCTGAAGAATATTCCAATTTCATTATAAATCAAAGGGTGGTAATCAGTCTTTGGAACAATTGACCATTGCAGGGGACTTGTGGACATTGCTCCTTTTGTAGATATATGCCTAAATCTAAGGAGTTCTCTAGTAAAAATACTCAAATGGTACACAAGATCAAGCATTTTGCAAATTGTGGAACAGACTGGGTGGTCTATTTGGCCACATGTTCCTGTTCATCTTTTTATGTTGGACCAACCTCCAGACCTTTTAGAATAAGAATATCTGAACCACCTTAGTGACATTCACAACAAACGAATGACGAATGCCCTCTACAAACATGTATGTGAGCATAAATCAGCAATATTCCATTTTTGTATCATTGATAAGATAGTGGGTGACAGAGTGAACAAGTTAGGGTGGCACAGTATTTTGAATGACAAAGAAAGGATGTGGATCATTAGGCTAGGAGCTCTTTTTTCCCCTGCTTTAAAATGATCATTTATAACTAATATATAAAAGATTAAATAATTACATATGAGAATGTTCATTTATATACTAATAGAGGTATTTCCAGTTTTTATCATTACTGGCTTCTGGATTCTACTGTCTCTTTAAATATTTAATTGGGATATTGTGCTGGATGTATATAAGGAATGACATATGATGATTATGGTATTCACTGGTGAAGGCAAGACTGCCGAAACCGGTTTGAATCTACAATAAACTCAGGTATCACTCTTGGTGCTGGCCTCTTTTTTGGATTTGGACTTTGCTTTTTGGCCGTTTGCACCTGCCCTACGTGCGAAGTTCATTTGAGCTTGAATCTTGCAGAAGATACCTACGCTTCAAAGCAGGCTACACACACTATCAGTTCTCTGCACTGCCCTTTGGCTTATCTACTGCGCCCAGGGTATTCACAAAGTGTCTAGCTCTAGTTATTGCTTTTTGGAGGCAAAGAAATATTCAAATATACCCATACCTGGACGATTGTCTAACTCAGGCAGAAAGCCAGGACATACTTTTGAATCATCTGGCCTTTGTAAAAAGGGTTCTAACTTGTCTGGGGTACACCATAAACGAAAAGAAATCACAACTGGTACCCTGTCAACAAATTATATTCCTGGGAGCAAGCTTAAATACAACTTCCCAGTTGGCTTACCTCATGCTAGAAAAGCAAATTCATTTGACAACTTACTTCAAACATGTGGCCACAAAAACCCTGCTATCTGCAAGACAAATACTGCAAGCCTTGGGGTTCATGGGCTCCTGCATTCTTCTAATTCCATATGCAAGACTGCATATGAGGAAACAACAGTGGTATCTAAAAAGTCTATGGTGTCAGCATTCTGAAAACCTAGAAACAGTGATTCCTATCATACCCTTGCCTAGGCCTAGAGTTCCTTTGGTGGGCAGAGACCTGCCATCAAAACAAGGGATTACCTTTCACACCACCCCCTGCCGCCCAAACCCTAATAACAGATGCATCAGATTATGCATGGGGGGGGGGGGCTCACCTGGCAGGGAAGTACATTCAGGGTAAATGGAACCCAAGTCAAATGCACCTGCATATCAGTCAAAAAGAAATGTCAGCTGTACAGAATGCTCGGACAGCCTTCAAGGACCACATTCTTCCAGGACAAGTATTGGTAGACACGGACAACACCATTATGTGGTACATAATCAAGCAGGGGGATACACATTCTTACCCCCTCAGCAGACTAGCCATGGCATTGTGGAACACAGCCTTGAGCTACCAAGTGCACCTACAAGCTCAATTCCTGCCAGGAAAATTAAATACACTGGCAGACGGATTAAGCAGAAACCTCATGGACCCACACAAGTGGAAACTGGAACCAAGGATTTTCAACATGTTGACAAGCAAATGGGGGAGCCCAGATATAGACCTGTTTGCCTCTCCCCAGAACTACCAATTGGACATATTTTGCACAAAGACTCCCCACAAACAAGCCTGGAAAGTGGATGCTCTGTCCTTCAGCTGAAAAGAAAACTAACAGTCTATACCTTCCCCCCTCTGCCTCTGCTCTCCAAAGTACTACTAAAAATCAAACAGGACAAACCAAGGATGATTTTGATTGGTCCAGACTAGCTGCGCCAACACTGGTACCCCCTCCTGCGCAGTGTGTCATGGTTATCTCCATGGGACTTGCCTCAGACTCCTTCCCTGCTGTCTCAACAGGAGAACCAGATTCTACACCCTCAGCTACCAACACTGAACCTTGCAGACTGGCTAATTACTCAGCAAACCTGTGATGGATATAATTTTAGAGGCAAGGAGGCCTAGTACTAGAAAATCTTATGCTGAAAAATGGAAAAGATTCTGTGCCTGGAACCAATCTCAAGGGATGAGCACAGCAGCACCCAATTTACCTGAGATTTTACAATACTTAACTGAGATGCTTCACAAGGGCCTGTCTTTTTCCTCCATTAAAATCCACGCCTCAGCCATTTCAGCTCATTATAACACAGAACCTCCCCTCTTCTCTCATCCACTGCTCAAGCAGTTCCTCAGAGGGGCCAGAAATTTGAGACAACCCAGGAGAGCTCCAACCCCAGCCTGGGACCTTAACTTCGTCTTGAAGAAACTCACTCTACCTCCTTTCGAGACAGATGCTACTTCAGACTTAAAATTTCTTACTTGGAAAACAGCTTTCCTTTTAGCAATCACTTCAGCTAGAAGGGTATCTGAATTACAGGCCCTTATGGCAGTAAAGCCTTTCATCATCTTTCATGCGGACAGGGTGTCACTCAGAACCAATCCATCCTTCATGCCCAAGGTGGTAACCAGTATGGCACTTAATCAGTCCATTCATTTGCCAACCTTTTTTCCCAATCCACAGAATAAAGGGGAACAGATACTGCATTCCTTAGATGTGCACAGACAACTTAGATTCTACTTGGGCAGGACTAAGCCTCAAAGGAAATCTGAACAACTGTTGGTAGCATTTGCTGCAGGGGCAGAGGGGAAGGCTATTTCAAAGCAAACCATTTCTAAATGGATAAGCCATTGCATTTATTTCTGCTATAAGCACCATGGAAAACCTACCCCCCAGGGGATCAGACCTCACTCCACCAGGGCTGCATCTACCTCTACAGCCTTTCTCAGAGGCGTCCCTACCAGGGACATCCTAGAAGCTGCTATCTTGACTTCTGTACATATGTTTGCCAAGCATTATCATTTGCCAATGTTCTCTAAATCCAGAGCTGACTTTGCCACTGCAGTCTTGCAGGGCCTTATAGTTGGCCATAATGCTATCTAAACTCCTCCTCCCAACCATAGCTTTGGGAATATACCCAAATGTAATGACTGCAACAGTGAAACACGAAGAACATAGTACAGTTGTGTACACTTACCATAAATGTAGATGTTCGAGTGTATTCACTGTTGCAGTCCTGGTTACCCTCCCTCCAGCCCCCTAACATCTTTTGGCTATACCTTTACTATGCTTAAAAGCCTTTTTGGTGTATTTGCTTTTTGGTTGGAGGTATATTTTTGTGCTTTTATGTTTAATTGCTTCCCATTAGGAGGGCACCTGACATCTGGGGCAAGAAAAACTGATGTAATGGCGTTGGCTGTATGTTTTATACCCCTGACGACCTGACGTAATGGAAGAAGGGACAGCAACCGACGCAGGACCCAAGACTTTGTTAATCAGGCCCACTGAGGGCAACCTGCAAGCAGATTGCCCAAATGAAATGACTGCAACAGTGAATACACTCGAACATCTACATTTATGGTAAGTGTACACAACTGTACTTTTCAGGGACTTCATCACCTCTGGCTTCAGCTGCTGTGCCTTTACTGCCCAGGTTTCTGAAACATACAGTAGATACTGGTCATACCACTGTTTTGTACACCTTATTCTTCAGCTTCTTTGGCATTCTTCTATCATGCACTACATCTGATGTTCTCTGCCTGTGCCTGTACTAAGTGTGCATAGGTTCCCGTCTAACAATCAGTGAATCCCAGGTGATGAGATTATTTCATCCAAATTGAGTGAAAACCATTCCATACTACCATTTATTTGTCCAGAGGCCTTGCTCACATCTTGTGTTTCTGCTCCTGGCACACACAACACTACTCAATGTTGATCATCTTCCCTGCAGATGTAAACATTAGTTCCTTTAATAATTGAATTTCCATTTACTAATATATAATGTCTGACTTGATCTGAAGAATTTCCAACCTGTAATTTAGTAATGTCTGCTCTTTCAGTTGTTAAAATAGAGTATACTTCATTACTACTAGTCTTATTAATCTCGCTTTTGTCATTGTCTGCATCACTTGCAAGCACACACTTCACTTCTGACTGTGTACTTGAACTACCTGAGCCATGTTGTCAACTTCAGGCTTTCTCTTTAATCTTTCCAAGTTCAAGTTAAATATCTTCTTTTTAGCCTGCCCCTTGCCTCTTTTTCCTACCTCCTATTTTGGAGCAATGATGTATTCTCTGTAGACAGAATGTTTTAATAATAATGTAATTACCTATAATTTGGGTATTACATGTAAAAGTAGCATCCTTTTCTTTAATATATTTTGCTTAGCTTTATATACATTTTTAGCCTGTTTTTCATTCTGCTTATTTGTTGTGACCTTTATCCCCTTCTTTCTTTTTATTTTATCCTAAATGCCTTTAATCCTCATTGCTGTATAACCATTCTGAATTACAAGGTGTCCTTTCACGCTGGAGAATTTGAGAGGAAAAACTGAACTGGGAATCGTTTTAATCAACTAGCTGGACTAATTACCAGCTTCACACGTGTATGAAACCTGAGTGCACCTTAACTTTACTGATTATTGATTTTGCTGCATCTTGCAGCAGCTGAGGAAAGGTCAGGTGTGTGTGTGTGTGTGTGTGTGTGTGTGTGTGTGTGTGTGTGTGTGTGTGTGTGTGTGTGTGTCTCTCTCTCTCTCTCTCTCTCTGAAGGAGGAAGTTCAGAGAGATGAACAGCCTGGAATAAGGAAGATCACTCTTGAATGTAATTGGATTCTATCTGTGTGTGGTGAAAGTTAAGATTTCTTCACATTGTAATTTTGTTGTACTTTATATTAAATTCTGTCATACGATTCTTATGTGCCCTCTTAACAAGTTTTGTTGCACCAGACTCTTCCAGATGCAGTAGTTTCATTAACTTTTGAAATCCCTTCTGTTGTTGGAGTTATTTTTGGTCAGAAATATTATTTCCAGTTTAACTCAAGCATGCCTAAAATTCCTTTAATTTTTTTCTATCTTCCAGTTCACATCCATACCACCTTATGGCATCCAGACCTTTTTGAGGTCTGGCTTCTTTAAGAGAATTAACAGTTAATGTTAGGCAGTATTAGAAGGGGCAAGGAGTTATTAACAGAATGACACCAAGATTTAGTGTAGGATGTCCTACAGTGGATAAATGAATTTCTGTTTGCCACTTATTCATGTTTTCATCAGCTAGATAGCAAATGCTGCAGGTGCAATGGGAGAGAAAGTGATAACCGGGAACATTTTTTGGGAGTGTATGAAGTTGCATATTTTAACAATGCCCTACAGAGTACTGTGGCAGAATTGTTGGAAGAGCAAATGGCTGTACTTAAGGAAATGATTCTTATAAGCTGAGATACCGTATCTGAATTACCTTGACATAGAAAGGCCTTACCAGGTTTAATGCTAATTGCTGCCAAATAAAACAGGAATCAGAAAAATAAAATCAAAATCTAAACCAACAGTAATGAAGGCACTGAATACTGTAAAGGAGATGAAAGCACTGGAGGTGGGATCTTTAGAAAAAGAAAGGAGCAAATTATATAGAAATAAATGGAATCTAAGGAAGTAATACTTGCAGAATAATATTCAGGAGGAGGACTGAAGTTTAAGGGCAGCCAGTATGTAGTGTTAGAGTGAATTTTACCTGTTAGAAAATACATATGTAATAAATGTGTAAGAATAAAAAAAAAGTTTGTTCTGTTAGTGTGCGTGCCAATGTCTTAAGTAATAACTTAATAAAGGTGTTTAAAAATATTATTTCAAGTGAAAAACACACTAACACATACAAAATGATTAAATTAGTGATCATGAATAAATCTATTGGAAACAAGGAACAATTGAAAACAAACCATAATTATGACCGGTGTAATAAGAACACTCATCATAGAGCATGGCGATATTTAGTGGAGTCTCTGCCTATAGGTTCATAGGTAGGTACTAGGCTATCGGCCCTGGGGCCTATACAAGCTCAGCCAAAAAGGTACCCTGGCTTTTGCCACCCAAGAAAATTATTTACCTGTGCCACTGTCGAGCAGAGCCACAGAGGTGATCCCAGGGGTGAATTTCCTATTTCCCATCCAATCATCAAGATTTTTCTTGAAGAGTGCTGATGAGCTTGGTTTGATATAGATAGGTAGTTTATTCCAGAGTATGGGAAGACTCCGGGACAGTAATCTATCCCTCCGGAATGTTCTGTTTATTGTGGTGACAAGGTTTTGGTCCCTAGAGCGTGTAGCTCAGAGGGATTGGGATTTCTTTAAGTGGAGCATGTCCAACAGCTCTGGGTTTGACATAGCTTTGTATATTAAGCAGAGATCACCTCTGAGTAGGCGATATGCGACGGAGTAAAGCTGGAGTTTTTTGAGACTGTCTGCTTAGGGCATCTGTTTGAGGCAGGTAATCCTCTTTGTGAGGTATTTCTGCGGCCTTTCCAGTTGTTGTAGATGTCTTGTGAGGTACATACCAAAAGGGGTGTCGTACTCTATAATGGGTCTAATGAGTGATGAGTAGAGGGGAACAATGACCTCTTTTTTGCTGGATGAGAAACCTTTTGTGATGAGGTGTGCCACATAGAAGGGTTTCCTGACTACTGTGGTGATGTGATTATCAATGAAGAGACTACTGTCCACCTGTGTCCCAAGGTCTCTTATCGCACTTTCAGTGTTAAGTATACTACTGCCTATGTTGTAGTTCATGGGTACAGAGTTTTTACCAAAGGGGATGACAGTGTACATTTTGGCAATGAGCTTGAGGCCATGGCTTTGACACCAGGCATCTGTCTCAGTGAGGCACTTTTGTAGGATGTCCACATCGTTAGGAGTTTCGATTATGGCTCCTAGTTTGCAGTCATCTGCCAACTTCGTTAGCCAAAGACCTTCTGTGTTAGCCTGTACTTCAGAGAAGTAGATACCAAACAGGAGAGGACCCAGGACTGAACCCTGTGGTACTCCACTTGTCACTGGTCTGAAGTCGGATTTGGAGTCTGCTACTTTCACAGTGTGGGTTCTGTCAGTGAGCCAGTTGGCAACCCATCTTGTGACATAGGGATTTATTCCTGGTTTAGTGAGTTTATCTATAATTCCAGCGTGGGGGATGGTGTTGAAAGCCTTGGCAAGATCTGGATAGGCTGTGTGAACCACCTTACCCTTGTCTACGGCTTTGGTGACTGCTTCAAAGAAGTCTATCAGGTTTAGGAGACATGATCTGCCTTTTACAAACCCGAACTGGGTGGGATCCAGAATTTGGAGATTACCAATGTCTTTGTTTATAAGTTCCATGATGATACATTCCATGGCCTTGCAGACCAGGCTCGTCAGGCTAATGGGGCGGTAGTTCCCGGGGTCCGTGGTGGCCCCCCCCTTGTAGAGTGGGATAACCGTTGCTGTGCGCCATTCATCAGGCACAAAGCCTGAGGTGAGGCTATGATTAAACATGGTACTTAGGTGGGGTGCCAGTTTGTTCTGTAGTTCATGTAGAACGCAGCCTGGGATGTTGTCTGGTCCCATGGATGCTGTGTTCTTGGCTTTGGAGAGTGTTTTTTTTTACCTGTGCAGCCATGATTACAGGAACTTTGCATTCTTCTGGTATAGAGATGGACTCTCTAGGGGGTGAGAGGGGGGTAAAGTTAGCACTGAACCTATCTGCCAGGATGTTGGCAATATCAGTTGGGTGTGTATATTTAGTGCCATTGTGATGTAACTCAGAGCAGATCTGAGTGTTGCCATTGAGATTCTTGATATAGCTATAGAATGCTTTGTGGTTGTCTTTAGAATCAGTGGCGATTTTGTTTTCGTAACTAGCTTTGGAGGATTTTATCAGGGATCACAGCTTCTTACTGAGGCTGACCAGGGAGATCCTCCACTCGTGGGATTTTACTTTCTTTTGCAAGAGTTTCTTCCGTCTGTTGTACAGTTTGTTTATGGCAGGGGACCGCCAGATTGGCTTCCTTTTCTGGAATATATACTTTATACTATATACTTTATTTAGCTGAAAGTAAGGTGACCTGGAGAAGAAACAAAAAAGCTATGTTCATAGCTATTTCTAGGCTTCTGTGTGTTAGAATGTGTGTTGTCATGAGAACTGCAGATTTTTTTTAAATATTTGCTGCAGTACACCAACATAAAGCGGTTAGATTTCAGTATAGTCTTTATAAATCTGAATGAGGTAATGTGCCTTTCACAAGCATACTGTGCTGCTTCAAACAGAAGCTACCTTTTATCAGGAAAAATGAAAAAAAAAAGTTTTAGTTTTGTTTACCAGGGGAGTACACTTGTTGGTCACAATAGATCGTTTGCAGGCACATCTCAGGTAATTTTTATGCTAATGAAAGGGTGATGGATTGGAGCAGCATTTTAGGTATGGTAGAATAAAACAGAATCAAGAATGTGAGACAGGCAAGACAATTCTTGAACTGGATAGATGAGTAAAATATTATTAAAGCAGGATCTGCAGCTTAAGTGGAAAGTAGGGAAATAGGCATATGGGTTGGCTAAGTTGTCCTCTTTATTATTCTTTGTCATACTTTACATTTCTGTGATTCTCACCATAGTTCTGCACTTTGTTCTTCTGCAAAGTTGTGTGTGGGGGAGGGTAAAAGGGTTTTAAAAATGCTTATTGTGTTCTCATAATGTTACATGTAAATACTTAAACCCGTTCTTATTTGCTTTTTTCTGCTGCAAATTATATCATGGGTTTGCCCGACTTGCACAGAAACATGACTCCCTTTGATCTCTGCTCCCCTCTATGCTATGCAGCTTTGATCCTCTCACTCTGATTAATCCCCATGAGCAGGAGTCACTGACCACCCCATACTGATGAAGTAAGTTCAGAAGAGGTGAGATGGCTTGGGAGCTGCCACCACTTCTGTCAGAAGATGGCTTAACTTGATTATTGGTAGTCTGACTGTTTTATGCTGGCATATGTTCTGAGAGGCTATGAAGTGTGGTCTAGGAGCATCCTCACCCCCTCAGGTGATTATACCAAGCTTGCCCCCTTGCCTAGCCCTGACAACATTCTAAGCTGGAGGCTGCTGAGACTAGCTGACCTATCTCTAGCATGTCACCACATCCCCAAAGAGCAGCACGCAGGCAAAGCACCACTGTTTGTCTTACCCACCTCCATTCCAGCTTCAGCAGAGATCAGAGCCATTAATAAAGCTGGGCTGGAGACTGGGCTTTATTCCTCTTCCTCAGTGGAGCTGGCATGCTATGTTACTGCTGAGGTTTGCTAGTTCCATAAATGATTCTTGGGTCAGTTAGTGTACTTTTTTCCCATACTGAGGCTAGGCACATAAATAACACAATGCTGTCAAAAATATAATATTGAAAGATCTTTCGTATTTCAGTTATCTTGTCGTTTTTTAGCATCTGATCAGTGGGAAATAGTTTTAGTTCACCTTTATTTATTTGTTATTGCACACACTGATTTACTTTTATAGATATCCGTCTGAAAATTATTTATATACCCTATACCACTTTGCCAGAAAACTATAAAAAAAAAAAAAAAGATGTGCTTTTTCTGAGTTACCCTGTTTGGGACTTTACGGAAGGTTCATTTGATAAAATATTTTATATTAAACAGTGTTTAGTATGCATTTTGTTTCTTTGAAAGGTGGTATTATACTGAGTTCTTGAATTTTAATGTTAGCCTGAACGTAGGAAGTTTATGGCTCTTTTTAGTTGAAGATGTTAGACTCACATAGCTTGCATCACATTTTAGCCAAAAGAAAAATCTGTAGTTTATTGAACCCATGAGGTCTTATTATAAATATTTGCTCTACAAGAAAAATGTTAATGACATTCTGCAGTCATTTTAGCTGCCAAATATTAACTTGGTATCATCTATGTAAACCCAAAGTTAGTTACCCTTGAAGACGTGAACCAGCCAGTGTATGTGTATATCTATCTTATCTCTTTCACTCACACTCGCTCTCTTTCATGTCTGTACATATATATATATATATATATATATATATATAGGTTTACTATCCTTTTGTCTATCACAGTTCATGCGATAGACACAATTTCGAATCTGGCTATCAATGAATTAAAAACACGTAAAAAAAAATGTCGGAACCTACAACAGCGAAAGCAATACAGCATTCGCTGTTGTCATTTCCAACATTTCAATGCAGATTGCACTATAGTGGGGATCGGCAAATGTACCCTTTCCGTCACTATAGTACAATCCCAGAGTTAGTACATTTAAGTAGCGGGGTGGGGGGTGTGCAGCCCCCCACATGGGGGGTGCAGGGGGCTTTACCCCCTGCAAACATGTTATTCACTGTGCAATGCACAGTAGTGGTGACTGTTCAAAAATGTTAGTCGACATTTACAGTCACCACACTTTGAGTTTATTTTTCTTCGTTATTTTCAGTTTCGAGGTTTTGCTTCCACATAACCCCGATTCGCTGTCGTGCGATCCAGTTAAATGATAGTAAACATATGTGTATGTGTGTGTGTGTGTGTGTGTATATATATATATATATATATATGTGTGTGTGTGTGTGTATATGTTGGCCAGCTGAGGTGTATGTCAAACCACAAAAGTTCCAGCGTGACTGTAAAGAAAAAAAATATGATTTTTCCTGTATTTTTATCAGGTGGTATGAAAACACTTACTGCCTAGTGGCTTATTTGTTAACTTGGTTATGATGTGGACAAGAGCAAAATGTAGCATTTGTGCATTTAAGTATTCTCTTTTTCAAATAGATGCATGTCAGGAAAGATGTACTTACAAGATCACTGTTGCAGTATTACTAACAGATGCAGTGTCTTACCAAGGAAAGATGTACACTTGACTGTCATGCGAAAACTTTGTTCATCTTCATTGCACTGTGCATCCAACATATGATGTAAGCCCAAAGGCAGGAAGAGCATACGAGTATGAATTAGCTCAGAACTTCCTTACCACAAGCCTGAAAGCAGAACTTCTCTTAGTTTTCAATCAGTGAGATGTACTATCTGACAGATAAAAGCACCCCAATGGTGACCATTTTTTTAAAATATTGATTCTCTTAATTTTTGTACTTGTCATCGAGGAGAGGAAAATGTGACTGTGAGAAGCAAGTTCCACACAAAGATTATCACGCAAGTTGTCTGTTTTACCCTGGTGCTAAACATAACTACAAAGTGTGTGATTTGTTAGTCCTTTTTCCCCAAAGACCCTCCACAACCATCTTTCCTCTCTGAAGATCTACTTAGGAAACCAATGGCTCAAAGAGCTCACACACTGTATGATATCATCTGTGCCTTCTCAGCCTCTGACATCCAGCTATTACCAAAGAAGAAACCTAAGAAAGCTAAGCACAAGGCTTCAGCTGTCCAGCCTGACCCAAACATCTCTTCTGTGTCACTTGGAGTCCTCAGACCAGCTGGTAACTGTGACTACCCCCCCCCCCCCAACCACCACCATCACAACCCTGTTGGAGGCCGATGTGACACAGTCCATTCAGTCTGTGTCTGATCAGAAGTTTGCTTCAGATGGAAAGAAGGAACCATGTCTGGTTATCTTAAATTTTATGAAACCACAAGACACAGCGAAATGCCACTTGTAAAACCACAGTAAAAACACGAACTTCGCTGTAAACAAGATCATGTTAAGAAGTGCTTACTTTTACTTGGAATAAAGGCTTTTTTGTCGTAGCTGACAGTTTCATGATATTTGTGGAAACGTGATCTTGTTTACAGCGAAGTTCGTATCTTAAATTTTAGTTAGAGAGGAACTACCTGGTTCTCTAATAGAACTGAAAGTGAAATTGTTCTTACCGGTGATTTAAACTACTCAAAAACTGAATGCAGCATATTGAATACCAGTACACATTTTGATAGGGAACTTGTAAACATCATAAATTATTATGGAATGACTCAAATGGTTAAGTTTAATACCAGGAGCAATAACATATTGGATCTTGTTGCTACCAATGTTCCTGAAAAAGTGCATTCTTTGAAAGGTATCCCACCTTTGGCTACATCTAATCATGTTTCTATATCATTTGTTTTTAGATATAATAAACTCCTCAGTAACATCAGTGAGAAAAAAACAAATGTAAAAGAACAGCTCTGCAGAGTTTTTCAGAGCAATTATCAAGAATCAATTGGTCCGTTCAGTTATTTAATTAAGATTATTGTTACACTTGTAAAATTATTGAAGAATTGATACAGACGCTTGCTCAAACTTTAGTGATAAGTAAGAACACTAATTAATCTTATCCCTGTTGATGGAATAAGGCTATAAAAATGTATAGAAAGAAAAAACGGAATTATAAAACTCTTATTCATCACATTTAAGAAGAAATTCAACAAAATTGCAGGGCTTTAAAAAAAGAAACCAAAAAGGTTAAGGCTTGTTTTGAGAGTAAACTAATTTGTGATTCCATAACAAGAAAGTCTTCTATAAGTAAATAAATCAGACAAATAAAAGTGGATATTTCATAACAATACCAGTTAATGAAAAGGATAGTAGAAACGCTGGTAAAATTGTAACAAATTTATTTATTTTTTTTTTCTTACACAAACCTGCCAGGACACACAGAATAAGGGTAAATTGTATAGTAACCCAGTGGCAAATATAACTGAATCAATTATCTTATCAGCCTTTTTCAAGTTAAAAGATATGACATCTATGAGTCATGACTTGATATCAACAAATTTATTTGCAGTGAAGCACGATTGTGCCCAGTTTTATTACTATATATAATAAACTATTACACCAGGGAAAGTTCCATAATCTTGGAAGTTGCCATGATGTCATGTGCTATACCTATATATAAGAAAGGCCAGAGAGATCAACTTCAAAAGTGTAGGTCAATTAGTTTGACGTCTCTACTTGGTTAGTGTTGTGGGAGGTGCCTACTGAATCTAATGGTGAACTCTGAAGACGGTATGGAAGTAGTTAATGTTGATCAGCATGGTTTTATAAAGGGGAGATCTACACTGAGTAATTTTGTGAGTTTTTATGAAAATATCACTGTTGCCATAGATTTGAGACTGTGTCCTTGGGTTTTTTTTTTTTTGTTTTTGGACTTGGCTAAGGGCTTTGATAGTTTTTCACATACAGTAATTATTAAATGTTTACTTAAGTATGAAATCAATAGATATATTATAAGGTACATTGGGAACTGGTTGTCAGGTCGAAGATTCAGACTATTCATTCTAAATACTTACCAATGGTGTAGACTGGTGTCCCTCAGGAAGTCAGTACTTGGTCCTATTCTGTTTAATCTGGTTCTTTCTACCTCCCTAAGAATAACCAGTTTTGGATGTACAAGTTTGCAGACTGTAAAATATGATTCATACTACAAAAATCTTCTGATATAGATGAGTTTCAATCAGTATTTACAGTCTTTGAGTTGCTAGGTGAAGAAATTAGGTTTGTTGTTTAGCACTGATAAGTACAAAATCATGTACTTTTTGTAAAATAAAAATTACTAAATTTCCCATATATTTAATGTCTTCTTGGTTAAATAAAGGGAGTATAAAGAGTTAGGAATGGGTGATCTGTTGCAGAACCTGCCTACAAGGGATGAAAATACATTAACATTAGTGTATGACTATTAGGCTTCTCATAGACTATAATAACTTATTCTCTCTCTCTCTCTCTATATATATATATATATATATATACCAAAGGACAATTAAAAAAGCTGAAGGGTGTCCAAAAAATTAACTAAAAGAATTATGAACTGAAGGACTACTGAGTACGGATCCAGATGTAAGATGCTATTTATGTTTTGTTATAGGTATATTCATGCCGAACTGATCTTGGCTTATAACATTTTTCATGACCGAGTTTTACAGGTTATATACAATACAGAGATCAATCGAGGTGCTAAAACTCATAAACATAGTAATTTGAAGTTTGTAGTAAAATTGGGTAACACTACAGTAATATTTCAGTATATAACTGTTATTGTTCCTAAATTATGGAGTAATATTCATGTCAATGATAGTCTGAGTTTTGATGTTTTTAAGAGAAATCTGGACATCTGAGCTGGTGGTAAGTTATACAAACCATATTTAGAGGAGTGTGTTATTCAAAGGCCTGTTAGCCTAAACACTGTTTATGAACTTCTAAATTTGTAAGTCTGTCAGGTCTCTGATCTATCTCGATGTATTCAAGCAGACGACCCACAAAGAAAAAGCAAAAAACCAAGTATACTTCTCCCCTCGGGTTGTAAGAGATCTATAGAAAGACCAATAACCAAAAGTGATCACCAAAGCACACCACCATCAGTAAATGCAAGAAAATGCGATGCAAGGGGAAACAATGAAGCCACGGAGGGAGATTCAAACCAACAAGTTTATTCTGCTATAACATTAATGTTGACACAATCCATTGTCACAATACGTTTTCATTTAAAGTTACTTCGTCAGATGTGGGCGTGCAATACATAAGGATAATTTATAATACAACCTAATGAACATCATTCCATTATCTAATGAAAATGTCAGGACCATTAACAAATTTAATAGACACATCCTGTATATGCATTTTCATGCATTTACTAGATCTGTAGAAAGAATGGAAAGTCTTTACTCAGGCTGTTTAATGCTCGTATGTCTCTGAAGCCCCATCATTATTTTCAAGCTGTGCCTGGTGCTTTCCCTCTTAAAAGACAAGAAGGAGTTTTCCTCTGAGGAAGATCATCAGGATTCTTTTAATGATTCCCTAGCATATTCAAAAATCCATTATCTTTACTGTGGCCTCTGATGAGGATACTATTCTGATTTTCCTTTTAAAAGAGCTCTCTTTCCGAGAGATACAGTGGTCAAAATGAAATGGGAAGGCATCAAGATCACTGATGCACAATGAATATTTTATGCTGTCTTGGACATGGGTACTCCTAAGCCTTTCCATCCGTCTTGTCCTAGTGACCCATTTGGATACCTTCACTTATGCCTCTTTGCATCAATAATCTCCACCTCATGCACCTAAGAAACCAGATAGATTTTATAATCAAAAATTTCTTAATAAAAATCCCTCCTCTGATCCAGCTGTGATTTCCCTTTCTGTAGAAAAATAAAAACACTAACCTACTACCCTCTTGTAATGTTTTTCTCCAGATTAGGATAGCAGGGCCATGGAGAGGTATAAGTAATTTTATACTTCAGCTACCTTAGCCTTTTGTCCAGTTAGACCCATATGATAAGGTACGTTTTATCTGTCCTGTCTAATCTGGGTAAATTAATTAATTTCATGCCACCAACCTTTTCGGACAACACCCAGTTGCAATCTAAGAAATTTTAACCACTCTGGTCCACTTACTCAATATTCCAGAACTAGACTTCATTGCACTAACTATGCTTTCTCCATTATAGGCCCCAAACATTGAGAAACCCTCACTACTAGTCTTAAAGACCTCACTTCATACCCATCATTTCGTACTCAGCTAAAAGTTAATCTCAAGTTGGTGTCATTTTGCAAATGCTTTCCCTCTGGACATATCGCTTAATCGCTCACTCTCCCCTTCACCAGTCAGGCACATTTGTCTTTCTCACATTATTTCCCTGCACACTAATATGTGACGTCTCTATCACTTTGTATGTAGTTAATTTCTGCGTGCCCTTACTTTTGCTATCTTTTACTTTGAGCACTTTCTCTTTACCATTTAACTATCTTTTTCCCTCCTTGCTCTAACCATTCTTTCCTATTGTCTTCTCTACTGTGTCCTTTATTATTACTGCTATTGGTTGATTGCTATCTGTAAACATTTTGTTTGTATTTATACTTCTTAAATTAATTGTCTATTTTGGTCCTGCATATATGGTCCTATTGCCATTTATTTGTGTCTGAGCTGTGACCGAAATAAGTTCATTTGGATAAGAGCTGTACCCCGGCTACCAAATTGAATAAATAAATGCCAGGTAATAAGTCTTCTGCTTTAACTTTAACTCTTCCTCTTAGGGGACCAAACAATCTAAGTGCAGTTATGATGCTGCCGATGTATCTTCTTGGGCAATTGCAGCAGGGTCTGCTGTGCGCAAGAGACTCCATTTCTTACTGGAAGATGTCAAAACCAAACTTTTGGTAATTTTCTCTGGGTAAACAGCATCTGTTTAGATCTGCTGTGGCAGATTTCTTTAAAACTATAGAGGAAAAAGGGGAATGTTATGCAGGACTTGAAGCAGGTTTTCTTTTTTCCCAATGCCTAAGTTCCAGAGGAGTTAGGCAGCTAAAGTTGGTCCTTTTGTTGGGAAAGACCAAAAGCAACCCCAGAAAGCCAAAAGGACTAATAAGAGGAGAGTTCAAGATAAATCAGGACATGATACTAAGGAGTCTAATCCTTCCTTTCCTGACAAATCCACATCCTTATGACTGGCCTCCCCACCATTCCCTTTGGCCATGTTCCTCTATTCCAAAGAGAATCACTCTCTCTACCAGCCTAGAAGACCATCCCTACAGACAGATGGGTTCTCTTGGTCATAGAACAGAGGTACAGAATGTGTTGGAAGACTCGCCTCCCCCCCCTTTTTTTTCTCTAGAATGCCATAATCTCTTCAAAACCAGTTGCTTTAAGTTCTTTCTCTTGTGCAAGACCTGCTATCACAGGGACCTATTCAGCCAGTTCCCTTCACGCAGTTTGGCAGGGAAGTTTACTCCAGGATATTCCTAGTGTCCAGAAAAGAGGGCACCTTGGAGGGCAATTCTAGACCTCTGTTTTTTTTTCAACACTTTTCTGAATGTTCCAAGTTTCAGAGTGCTAACTCTTCAGATATTCTTCATATTGATCACTGCTGCAATAGTCTTAGCTAAGTGTGTTATGTCCTGCCAAGAATGTAACAGCTTGCCAGCTTTTAAAACTTCAGGGCACCTTATATGCACCCAAAGTGTCAGGCAGCTTGAGCTGAGCTGACTAAAAAACAAGTATGGGGCCAAAGCCCAGTGCTTTCCTGCCGCCAGAGTATGTTCCTCTGATGCTTGCAAGGATGGACAGTCAGCTTGTGCTTTCCTTAACTGAGCAGATAAGTTCCCTTTGGGAGGCAAAACTTCCATTTTCTTATTTTTTACTTACATTTTATTACTTTCCTCTTCAAGAAAGTTATTTTAAAGGTAGGAATGTTGTGTTTTTTAATAGATTGTCTCAAGACTGTAGTATACTTTTAAGCAGAGCATTTGTTGATTCTGTCAGTTTAAAAGTAGTCTTAAACTGGCAGAATATTTTCTGTGGGGAAATGGTGTTTGTTTTCCTATTGTGGGGCTGCCATTGTGTTTGATAGTTCTTTCTACTGTTTTTTTTTGTTAAAAAAATAACTTTTGTGGACTGGTAGTTTTACTGGTATTGTTGCTTGTTTTCTCCTGGATGGAGGCACCATGTTTATTTTCACCATGTAACAGTTTCAGTCCTATGATCGGTCCTTCTTTCAACTGTAAAAAGACAGCTTTAAATAAACAGCCTTTGCCACCACAGCATGCTAGCAGTTTGCCTCAGTTGCAGGTAGCTCTGCTTTAGCCATTTGTTGTACCTCAGACTACTACTCTTTTACCCCATATCCCTCTAGTGTAGCACCTACAGCCACTGTGGACCGGGGTTAGTTATGTCGTCTGTGGCTGTTGGGGTCCCTCGGTGGGCTCAAGAAAGACGCTCTTCTCGGTCCTGAGAAAGGGAACAGCGAAGGATCCATGTTGCATCATGCTTCTTTCCCAGGGATGGGCATATTATTAACAAAGATCCATTTTTCCTATCAAAAATAAACAGAAAACCAAACATGTATCTACTCCTCATCAAATTTCCTTGGATAGAAGTAGTTTACTGGGACTGACTAAGGGTTTGATTTAGGTTGTTGATCCTTCTTGTAAAGTATATGTCCCTCCATTTTACTGTTGCGGTATTCCATACAATAGGGATCCCTGCCAAGGGCGGCCCGATGTCTGGCTAGTACACCAAAATCTTTAGGTTGCTAAGGGTATGCTGTATGTCACACTTATGCTCCCCCACATACAACGTGGAGAATAAAGGTAACATCTAGACGTACCATCCTCAAAACTTTTTTGCCGCCAGTCCGAACACCATCCTCAATCATCTGTCTGAACGCTTGCATCATTTGCTGGTTTACCAAGCCGTCTTTCAGGTAAGTGCTCCATTGTGGTTTGCTCTCATCTTTTTTCCTGTGTTTTATTGCTTGTAGGGTTCATTTCATTCAGAAAGGGTAAATGCCAGTGTGGAAGACAGATTCCCTTTAAAGACAGTCATGAGCATTGTTTATTTTGTCTAGGTGTTTCCCAGAAGTGCACGTCCTGTTCTATTTGCCAGGCCTTCTTCCCAAAACACTCTGTAAAGTCAGATTTCCTAAATTTAGAAAACCAACATCTTAAGCTTTTAGCAAAAGACACAATAGAAGGCGCTTCCCGCAATGAGGGGTCAGCCCTCCATGTAGAAGACTGCCCAAAAAGCTAGGTCTGATTCTTCAGCTGTGCTGCCCTTGCCAGTTCTCTCTTGAGGCTAGTGAAAGCCCAGACCACCACCTGGCTCCTTTACTGGATTCCACTGCTATGGCCGCTTCAGAGGCTGACATGGGTCTGGCTTCACACATGTCCCTGAAGGCCTTGCAGATGTCCGCTTTGGATATTCAGGGGAAACAGTAGCTGATTATTACCGAAGGGCCTAGGGGTGTTCTTCATATTTGGGTTAGGGAGGAGGTGCCATCTACCAGTATAGAGTATCTTATATGGTCTGAGCCTTCTAACTTTTATAAGGCTGACGTCGCCTTAAAGAAGAAACAAAAAACTAAACATGTTTTGCATGCTGCTAAGGGCCCTCAGAATGAATGGCCGAATTTTACTCAAGGTTTGTTTAATGCCCTTATGGCTTTCAAGCCTCCTCAAGGAGTTTCTGTTCTGACTCCCCCTTGGACTTCTACTCCTCTTAAGATGCGTAGGGAACAAAATTCCTCTGAGGAAGAGGATTCGGATGAGGAAACCCTTGCCTATACTTCCCAGATTCCTTCTCCCTTAGACTGTGGTTCTGAGGAAGAGGAGTCCACTTGTCCTGACTTTCCTTGAGAGGAGATTTCCTCTGGGGGGACAATTTCCAGAATGATGGAATTTTTCAAATGGGATTGTGCCCAGGTGTCTTAAGTTCAGTAAGGGTATTACGAGCTTTTGTGAATAGATTCTTCTAGACTTGCTGTTCCTCCTGTCCTGGATGCCTTTTCTACTGCATCTCAGGCTCCTGATTCTCAACCCCCCACTCCCAAAAAACCTGATGGGTTTTATAAGGTATAATAAACACTTGCAGCATACAAACCACAGCAAAAACAACAGAACGAACCAGGCTGTTCAGCTATCTTGTTTTAATACAGTGCATCTGGTACCTCGGCCATTTTCCTTCTCAAGATAAAAAAAAAAAAAAAAAAAAAAGCATAGTGCGTCGAACCTAGTTAAATTAGTCACATCATTAAAAAATTTAATAATAAGAAACTTGAAAGTGCTCACAAAGTGCAAAAATGCAGTACATAGCATCCAACATTATCTAATAGTAAATATTGCAATCGTATATAATTAACAACAAACATTACTAGAAAGTTATAAACTTACAAATCATAGCAAGTAATGTAAAACTACTATTAAAAATTCAAGTTGACTTCCAAATTCAGACCCCTGGGACTGAGTTTTATAGTTAAGAATCATTTTGCTTTCTAATTATCTTGCTGACAGTCCCCCCCCCCCCAAAAAAAAAAATAATAAGGCTATGCCAGACTGGTTAATAATCCAGCTGCCTCATTTAATTCCCAACTATTGGAGATTTTAAAGAAGGGAGAGAGATTAGGTTTCCTCTCAGTTCAAGATGTCAAGAAGTTGCATGTTGCTAAACCTAGAGACCCAATCTTTTATGCTTTTCCGAAAGTGCATAAAGATTTAGTTGACCCCCCCTTATGCTTTTCCGAAAGTGCATAAAGATTTAGTTGACCCCCCCGGTAGACCTATTGTTGCTGGTGTTGAGTAGTATTTGCAGAATGTGTGTATCTTTTTAGGTTCCCACTTAAAGAACTTTTTACAAAGGGTTCCTGCTCGTATTAAAAATACAGTGGAACTTTGTGAAATTGTATAAGGGGTTTGTTAGGAAGATGAATATTGTTTGGTTCACAGATGATGTTAATTCTTTGTACATGAATATACAGCTGAGATGGGGTCTGGAGGCAGTTTGCAATATTATTGGAGAGGGACCCACATACTTTCCTTTCTCAATATTTTGGAATTTTAACTTGCACTGTTATTTTTTTGTTTTGAAAACGATTCTTTTCTCCAAAAGGGCACAGCCATGGGAGCCCCATTTGCTCCTCCTTACACCATCATTTAGATGGGAGATTTCAAGTAGAACTTCATATATTGTGCAGATTTTTGTTTCTGAGCATGTTATTTTTATATAAGAGATAACGTGATGACTTGTTTTTGATTTGTAAGGGGCATGAGTCACATTTGGCATAATTTTTGGAAGAGCTGAACATGAATAGCCATGGTCTGAAGTTTACTTACAAAATTGGTAAAGATTCTACTAATGTTCTGGATGTTGAGTTTTATATAGACATGGATAAAACATCCAGTTAAAACTTTGGAGAAAGGTTATAGTGGTTAACAATGTCCTGCATGCTTCCAGCATGCGTCCCCCTCATTTGATTGACGCCCTACTATATGGGGAATTCGGAAGAATTTCCTTGAATACTTCAGAAGAAAAATTTAAAGAAAAATTTCTTCTGGAGATGAGGGAAAGGATTTTGGATTAGGGATATTTTAGATCAAATTTAAATTATGCGAGAAAGAAGTTGGAAAGGAATTTTGGAAGGTGTTGCAGGAATGGTAGCAGTACAAATATGAGGCCGATTGATAGGCAGTTGGGATCTGAGGCTGATGACAAGAGTATTAATTTTGACACTAAGTATTCGCCTTTTTCTGAAACATTAAGAAGATAGTCATGGATTTATGGCATGTGGTTTATTAAGATGGAATGGTGGGTGACTTATTTACAAATTATGTTACTTTTTCGTATGGGAGATTCTTAAATTTGAAGGAGTTGAATTCTGCACACAGGTTCTCTGTTGCTTTGGGGGAGGAGATGGGGTCATATGCGTTTGAGCACTGAAAGGTTTGTAATAAAATCAGGAACTTCAGTAAAAATGTCTAGAAATAAAACCATAAAAATCATTTTTTTTTTTTTTTTTTTTTGTTTTTTTTTTTACATCCAGTAAGCACTTTTGTCTTGTTCAAAAGACTTCTTCAGACTCAGTGTTACAGAATAAAACTTAAAATATAAATAAATAAAGTTTTCTTTATCATTTAGACCAGGAGGGCAGCATGCATGTAACTTAATTTGTTATAAATAATCCCTCCAGTCAAGTTCATCTTCTGCATCAAACTTATTCTCAAAGTTTAATATTTGTTATAAACCAATAACCTTAAAATCTACTTTACAATTGCCATTCCTGTATACTTACTAAGGGTATTCTTATTAATACTTATTGCATACTTATGCTCGTAAATCCTGCAACATAATTCTCTAGTCGTTCTTCCAACATAAAAAGCAGTGCATAAATTGCACAAAACCAAATAAACATGTTTAGATTTAAATGAAAAGCATCCTTTTATCGTGATATTCGTATTATTGACTTTTAACTCAGTGGTACCAGTATACAAGAACTGGCAGTAACTACAGTTGAAGTATTTAAACATTCCTGCTTTGTTGTACTCCACCTTAGGAAGCTTAATTTAGATTGAAAACTTTTTTTAAACTTTTCCCCTTTTTTTGGACAAACAACTGTTTGTCTCCAACTTTTCTAACTTCTGGAAAGCTGCTTACGATCTTCCAATTGTGAAATATAATGTTTTTAATAGCCCGTTAGTCAGAAATCTGAAGGATGAGAGTGCTGAATCCAAACTGACTTTAGAAACCACTGAGGCTTTCTCATGTGGAGTTTGGCCAGAGGGGAGCATAGGAATGGTGGAGGCCATGAAACCTAGAGCTCTTAGAAATTCCCTGGCTGTAATTAAGGCCAGATGAAGAAGGGATTGAAAAAAGGCAATGAGAGTTAAGGCCTTGGGAGGAGGCAGGGGCGCCAGCATTGAAACAGTCTGGATCCTGCGTCCCAGAAACGAAGGACTTTTGAAAATGTGTAGTGACCCCTTGGCTTTGCAGGAGAGAGAAAAGGCAAAGTGAAGATCCTGCAGACAAATTTCTGGAGAGGAGGCCTGAACAAGAAGGTCGTCTAGGTAGGGAATGACCTTTAGCTCCCTTAGCCAGCAAAGAACAATCACAGGAGCGAGGCATTTGGTGAATACGCTTGGGGCAGTAGAGATGCCAAAGGGCAAAGCAGAGAGCTGCAAATGCAAGAGAGAAACATAAAAACTTTCTAAAAAAGGGGATGAATAAGAAAATAAAGATAAGCATCATTGAGAACCAGGGAAACTAGAAAAGCCTGAGGAAGCACCAAGGAAACAGTCTGAAGGGATAACATCTGAAAAGAAGGTACCTTCAGAAAGATCTTTAAGTAAGAGAGATCCAGAATGGGTTTCCAAGTGCCATCTTTCCTGGGGACCAAGAACATTTTGGAATAAAATTCCTTCCCCCTTTGATAAACTTCCTTAATAGATCCATGAGTTACGAGTCCCTGAAGCACCTCTCGAAAAAAGGCTAATTGTTCCTAAGATGGCTGAGGAATGCTCATGAAAGGGGGGGAAGAGATTTCCAGACCGTGTACTACCCTTGGCGAATGATGGGAAAAAAAACAGGAATCTTGAGTAATCTGTAACCAAACAGGAAGGGGACAGGGAAAGAGGAATGTGGCTGAGAAGAACAGGATAATGAGACAGCATCTGGTTTGTCAAGAAAAGCAGATTTCTGAGCTGAAGAAGTCTGGGTAGCCTTAGCATGGAGAGCCTTTCTACCACTCTTCTTACCTTTGGGGGGGGGGGGGAGACTGCCTTTGAATAAAGGCCAGGCCGGATTATTAGGATAATTCCTTTGGAATTTAGGTACAGGAGAAACCGATATGTTTCAGATCTTGTAAGGCTTTTTTACCCTCTTCCTGTAGGGACTTGCACAAATCTGCAGCAGCACCACCAAACAAATGTTTGTTATCCAGAGGAGCATCCATCAACTTAGCCTTAATATCCTCGTGCAAAGGTTGAAACCAAAACCAGGAATATCTCCTCAGCACAGAACCAAAAGCATGCACTCTGAGCAGGTCCATATCACATTCCCACGAGTGGATGCTTCATAGGGATGTGTTTCTTGACATTGTCCACCAGTGGGGTACTCCTTAAGTAGATCTGGTTGCCTCCCCTCTGAACAGACAACTTCCTCTCTTTTGTGCCAGAGTCCCATGTCTTCTGGTCTGAAAGGTGGACTCCCAGACTTACTTGAAACATGATGTTTCTTTATGCCTTTCTTTCCCTTCATCTCTTTGCAAAAGTCCTGTTCAGGATAAAGCAGGATGCTCCCAAAATCTTTCTAGTGACTCCCTTTCGGCCCAGACATTATTGGTTCCCTCTTCTGCATTTAGCCAAGGGCAATCATCACAAGTTCGCTCACAGAGTGGACCTAGTCACACAAGACAAGCAATCTCTCATCCATCCTCACTTGACCACTCTTCAACTGACACTGTGGGTGATAGGATTTTGATTCCATATAGACACCTTTTTTTCTGAGGATGTTATTAAGTTCCTACAGGAGGCCAGAAAACTCACTAAGAAATCCTACTTATCCAAATGGAAGAGGTTTTCTGTTTGGTGTCTTTCTCTAACCTGGACCCACTTTCTCTGGAGGTTCCTTTGGTTTTCTGTTATCTGTGTGAACTGCTAAATGCTGGGTTGACTTATTCTTCTGTTAAGGCCCAGTTGTCAGCTATTTTTGCTTGTCTGCCTTTAGCACCCCATTTAACCTCTAGATTTGAGGCTAAACAGTTTCTCAAAGGCATCCCTTAAATTAGACCTCACAGGAAGCCTATCCGTCCTTCCTGGGACTTCAATTTTGTTTTGGAGAAATTGACCTATGCTCCTTTTGAGCCTGCGGCTTCAGCTTCCTTGCAGCAATGTTCTGGAAGACTGTTCTGTTGACACTTACTTCTGCCAGATGGCTGTTTGAGCTTCAAACCCTTATGGTTGTTCCTCCTTTTTTAGTTTTCCATAAGGATAGGGTGTCCCTTCATACTAATCCTTCTTTTATGCCCAAAGTGATAAATGTGTTAAAAAGTCTAAACCAACTTTACTAGAAATAGCGAATATAGTAAGAGATAAAACAACTGGAATTGGGACCTTTAGAAAAGCATAGGAGCAAATTACATAGGAAAAAATGGGAATTGTGGGAACAATACATGCAAAAGAATGAGGTTTAAAAGAAGGCAGGATTTGAATGAGCTATGTAATGTTTGATGATCACTGGATAGATAAGTGACATATGTTTGCAACTACAATTGTGTCAGCTTGGTTTGTAGTGTATAATGTTTGTAACTGGAATTGTGTCAATATGGTTTGTTTTGATTTATATAAATGCAAGATTCTCTAAAAAAAAAAAAAAAAAAGTGGTGAATTGAGTTCTCTTAATCTATTCATTTATCCACTTTTTCCCTTCTTCGCAATCTGCTGGTGAGAAGGTTTTGCACACTTTGATGTGCGTAGACAGCTCAGACTTTATTTGGAAAAGACTAAAGATTTTCGCAGATCTGATCAACGTTTTATTTCCTTTCATCTCAGATCTTTAGGATTGGTTATTTCCAAGTAAACTGTTTTTTTCGTGGATGTCTAAAGCCATTTGTTTGCGTTATTCTTTTCATGGCAAGAGCCTTTCTTCTTCTGTTAAGGCTCATTCTACTAGGACTGTGGCTTCCTCTGATGCTTTTTTTCAAGGGTTTAGATATTAAGTCTTTTCTTGAGTCAGCTACCTGGACTTCTGTGCACACTTTTACTAAGCACTATATAAGTTGGATGCGATATGCAGGGCTAGAACTGGTTTTGCTAGGACCATCCTTCCTTGGTTCCTATAGGGCTCTGCTGGTCCTTCCTCCTCTCTCTTTCCTGAGCTTTTGCACTGTTCTTGTAAGGAATATTGCAACTGTGAAATAGAAAGACCTAGTAGAGTTGTGTAAAATCTTACCATAATGGTAGATTTCTTTCTCTTCACTGTTGCAATCTTCACTCCTTCCTTCCTCCCCCTGGTTCTTTTTCCTTCTGAATGTGCTTGTTACCTCTCTAATCCATGGACTGGAGTTCCTACTGGAGCTCACAGTTCTAAGGATGGTACATCCAGATTTCACCTTTATGCCCTACGCTTTACATGGGGAGCATACGTGTAATGTGTATGGTGTACCCTTAGCAACCTAAAGACTTTGGTATACCAGCCGGACATCAGGCCGCCATTGGCTGGGAATCCTTATTGTAAGGAATAGTGCAGCAGCGAAGAGAAGGACATCTACCATTATGGTTAAGATTTTACACAACTGTACTTTTCTGGTAAAAGAAAGAGGGATACCTTCTTTCCTGAAGAGATTCAGGATTCTAAATCTGAACAGGAAGTTGCAGGGACAGATTCAGGGTTTTGTTCTCAGATTTCTGTTTCAGACTCAGAAGAGAGCTCACTTTCTGATTCTGCCTGTGGGGGTTTGGTTTCTCTCTCTCTCTCTCTCTCTCTCTGACTGTTGCTAGAATTTTCCAGTGTTTTCAGTGGGAGAACACTGAAGTTTTCCGGTCCCTCAGAAAATACTATCAGTTGTTACAGAAGGATTTTCCAGAAAGTACACCCATTCCTGCTGTCCTGTCTGCATTAGAGGATACCTCTTTTAATGCCTGCAGTTTTCCTGACAGTGATCTGTTCCTAAAAAGGTAGATAGGATGTTTAAAGTTCCTCTGTCTTAAATTTCTGTACACTGTTCATAGACCTGACCCATCAGCTAAAGTTCCGTTGACTTCTCTGCTCTTAAGCATTTATTTAATTCCAGTCCAACTCTAATAATGATGGGGAATTATTGATGGGTATGGGAAAAAGTGTATACTTCTGCAACTTCGAGTTTCAGAATTTTAAACTGTCATGCTCATACATTTATTCTGAAATACTTAGAAAATACTAGCAATCATTTATCTACAGTTTCTTCTTGTGAAGAAAAACATGCTTTAAATGACTTATTTTATATCGCGCGGGTCTCTAGTCGTCCTTTGCAGTGTTTGACACTGATACTTCTTTCAAAGTTATGCCTACTGGCACAATTTTAAGGAGGTGTGCCTGTCTGCATTCTCTGAATCTCCCAGATGATGTAAACAATGAGATCTTAAATTCTTCCTTGCATTGAGATTTAGTGTTTAGCCTTTCTGCTGCAGAAGTGATCAAAACCTGTGATGAAAGGGGCAAGCTAATCCAGGGACGTGAATTCAGGTAAACAGACATTGAAGTGGCAAGGAGGTTCCATAAAGAAGTCTCAAACCTCCCAAAACCTATGGCAGTCCAACAATTCTCAATGACTGTTCAAAAGATCTTGTGACCCCCCTCCCACCCAGGCCCTTTCTGTTCCAGAAAGTCTGAATCTCCATTTTTCTGTTTGGAAACAAATTGTTTCAGACAGATTGGGTTCTGAAAATCATTCCTCAGGGTTCCAGATAGCAATGGAAGGAAATTCCTCCTTTCCAAGGGGTCATTCCTCCTCCTGCAGATCAGAGTCATGCTGTCCCAAGGAGTGATGGAACCAAATCCTCCTTCCCAGGTGGGGAAGGGGTTTTATTCAAGGATATTACTAGTCCCAAAGAAAGAAAATGCTTAAAGATTATTTCTTGATTTTGTTTTTAAACCTGTTTGTGATGGTGCTCAGATTCAAAATGAGGTCACTTAACCTTTTGTCGTCGGTTCCTCTTTCATGTTTCCTGGTAACACTTGCTTATCACATTCCTCTTCATCCAGACTGCAGGCGTTTCTTAAGGTTGTGTGTGTCTGAATTACATTATCAGTTTTCTACCTTACATTTTTGACTATCCACTGCACCAAGAGTGTTCACAAAGTGTCTGTCTACAGTTATAGCTCATTGCAGAGCTATAGGATATCAACATTTTTCTGCACTTAGCTTGCTAACCTTTGCAGTCTTTTTCAAAATGCCAGGAGTGTCTGTCTTGGGTGGGGAATCTCTTGCACAAGCTGGGATTGCAAGAGAACATTCAAAGTTCTTTCTTGACTCTGTTACATAGGACTGTGTTCCTAGGATGTCAACTAGACACCTTGGTTCAAAGAGCTTTTCTTCCTCAGAACAGTAGATCTTTATTTAGATCTATTTCTAATGTTTTCCACTCAGACTTCAGTTACTGCAAGGGAATATCACAGGATTTTGGGTCTCATGGCATCTATGATTCTCATCATACCCCTGTCAAGACTCCACATGAAAAAGATACAGTGGCATTTGAAATCTCTCTGGTCCCAGCTTCAGCACACTTATGTTTTCAGATCCCAGTACTGTTTGTCAGAAGAGAAATGTGGCGACAACAGATATCTTTAAATCAAGGTCTTCCCTTCTCCCTCCTTGCTCCAAAGCAGTCAGTAACCACAGATGCTTCATACTTTGGTTGGGGAGCAGTTTCAGGAGAGAGAAAAGTGCAGGAGGTGTGGGACACCAAGGACAGACACAAGCACATAAATATCAAGGAGATGCTTGCCTTGATTAAGGCACTCGGTTCTCTGAAAAATCTTTGGGCCCCAGGACCCAGACCATGCCACGATGATATGGTACATCAACAAGCAACGGGGAACCAGGTCGTACACCCTTTGCAAACTAGCCATATTAGCTTGGGATATAGCTTCACAGCATAATCTCACTCTGCAGGCATTCTGTATTCGGTTAGAGCAAAATTGTGTGGCAGACAAGCTGAGCAGGACCAGGGCAGACCTTCATAAATGGAAACTGGATCCAGGGGTCTTCCAAGATGTGGTAATCTGTGGGGTTTTTCTTTCTTTGTGTACTCTCTGAGCAATCAACTGGAAAAATTATGTTCTAGGACTACATGCAAGAAGGCCTGGAAGATATATCCCTTTTCTTTTCATTGGCTAGGAATGAAGGAATCCCCCCAAGATCATTGTGGTGACTCCCTTCTAGCCCTGGCAAACATGGTTCTCCCTTCTTTTGAAAATGGCCAGGGGCAATTACCACACGCTTCCACACAGAATGGATCTACTCACACAAGAACAGAAGTGTGATACACCATGGTAGCAGTCATATTCAACAGACTGCCTGGATGATAGGGTCTTAATTCTTTTTAGGCACTTGCTTACTAAGGACATGGCAGCTGGTACTAATGGAGTTAAGAAAGCCTGCTACTAGAAAATCGTATATTAGCAAATTGAAAAGCTTTTCTAGTTGGTGCCAACATTTTACAATATTTGTGACAGTTACTGTTCTATGGCCTTTCTTCTTCCTCTATCAGGGTGCATTTATCAGCCATTTCAGCACGTGTGCCTATGGATCTTCCTCTTTTCAAGCCAGTCGCATGTCAAAATGCTCTTAAAAGAGGTTTTGATAAGAGGCCTCCAAGTAAACTAGTGGCCACTCCTTAGGATCTTAATTTTGAGTTAGAGAAGCTCTGCTCCACTTGAACCAGCTAGTCTGGCTGACTTGAGGTTCTTAACATAGATTGCTCTGACCTCTCAAAGAAGGGTATCCGAGTTCCAAGCTCTTAATGTGAAATAGCCTTACCTGATTTTCCACAAGGACGAGGTTTCTTTGAGAAGTAATCTTTCTTTTATGTCTAAAGTTCTATCTAAGTTTACTGTAAGTCATACTATCCATTGTTCTGTTTTCTTTCCTGAACCTGAAAAGGAGGGAGAAGGTTACTCCATACCTTGGATGGTCAGAGACAACTTCTGTACTATCTTGACAGAACTTAATCTTTCAGATCTTCAAATTAATTGCTCTTTTCTTGTGAAGGTAAGAAGGGGACAGCCTGTCAGAACAGAATATTTCCTAATGGTTTTCTAAAGCTATTACCTTCTGTTATACTCTCCATAACAAATCTTTTCCAGGCTTGGTTCAAGGCCTACTCTACTACAAAGACCTTGGCTTCTTGTATGGCTTTTTGGAAAGGGCTGGATTCTAGAAGTATTTTAGAAGCTGGTACTTGGTCCTCTATACACACTTTTGCAAAGCACTATAAGCTGGATTCCTTCTGTAGGTCTAGATCAGGCTTTGCCTGGACCATTCTCCAGGGGTTTCTGCACCCTTCTTCTACCTCCCAAATATAGTTAGCTATGGTAATGTCCATGTTGCTAAGGCTGCTACAGCGGTCAATATGAATAACATGATGTAGTTGTCCAAGTTGAACTTACCATGACAGTAGATGTTTGAATGATCACTGCTGCAGTAGCCGCTCCCTCCCTCCATCCCCCTTTTTTTCCGATGTATTTTATGCCAGACTGTGGACACACACATATATATATATATATATATATATATATATATATATTGTTCTTTCAGGGCTCAGCCTCCCCCTCTCTGCTGACAGGTGCATACCGCGCTTTTTTTTTTTTTTTTTTTTAACAACTTTATTGAATTATCACTTGCAACACAGGCAAATTTATAGTTATTACAAATGTAGTCAAACTGTATTAAGATCATGTTTACAAACATTATACTTCACCTATATTGCTATATATTGTATAACCTAAGCAACATTATATAAATTATTCATTTCCTGCCCCCCCCCCTTTTTTTAAACAGGAAACATCTTTATTGAACCATAATTTATGACATAGCCAATCATACATTTATATAAATGAAAACAAACCACACCGACACAATCCTGCTGGCAAGCATTTTACATCACAAGTCATACTGACGCAGTCCCAGTTGCAAACATTATACATCACTTATAATCTATCCAAGCATTTTCAGTCAAACATTAGCTCATTTAAGTCCTGCCTTCTTTTAAACCTCATTCCTCCCCTGTATGTATTGTTCCCACAATTCCCATTTTCCCTATGTACTTTGCTCCTACACTTTTCTAGAGATCTCAGTTCCAGTTGTTTTATCTCTTACTATATTCAATACTTCTAGTATAGTTGGCTTAGATTTTGATTTCATTTTCTAGTAATTGCTTTTTTGGCAGCCACCATAATTAGACACAGCAAGGCCTTACCATGTTTAAGCAATTCTTATTCTGTATCAAAGCTCAGAAAAATCATCTCCCTTGTCACACCAGTCTGCCCATCCAGCATCTCTGATGGTGCATCCTGCAGGGAATCCTTAGTTTGCCAACTCACTGCTTTCCCAGAAAATGTGTTCCCAGTTACCTCTTTCTTCCTTGTCACACATCCAACCTAACTATAGAAAACTTTGTCGGAGTCAGTGCAGAATTTTGTGCCTAAATTTGCCTTAGCTTAGCTCAAGCTGCTTTACAGTTTGGGCATGTGGAAGGTGCCCTGAAGCCTTGAAAAAATTGGCTAGTTGTTACATCCTTGACAGGATATAACCCATATAGCTAAGGGTACTGCAGCAGTGATCATTTGAACATCTGCTGTTATGGAAAGTTCAGCTTACACAACTGTACTTTCCTGTTCACTATGATTCTTCCTCGGGCCTATTTACTGACTTTGGATTTGAAGGATGGGTACCTTCACATTCGTATCCTTCCTGTCTTCAGGAAATACCTGAGATTCTCTGTTTTTTCATCACGTTCAGTTTTCTGCTTTACTCTTTGGTCTTTCTGTGGCTTGTTGGGTATTCACAAAGTGTCTAGCTGCAATTATAGTCCTCTGCAAACATCATGGAATTCATGTATTCCCTTAATTGAATGACTTGCTTCTCCATGGTCCTTCTCAATATTCTCTTTCTGAAAGATCTCCATTAAACAATCAACCTGCTTCACAGTCTGGGGTTCACTTTGAACCTAAGGTCTGTTTTGACTCATTCCCAAAACCAGATCATCTTGGGGTGCAGGAAACACACCCTAACAATGACAACTTCCTTTCTTTGAGTAAAGTTCTGTTTTGGACAAAGTTCTTTCATGATCTCCTTACTTTGCAGATGTCCCCTGCAAGAGAGCATTTGAGATCCTTGGGGTTCATGGCATTAACCATTCCTGTGCCCCCTTATGCTCGACTCCACATGAGGAATTTTTAATGGTATCTCAAATCAATTTGGCTTCAGCACTGCCACCCCTTAGAATTCCAGATCATTCTTTTGTCCTCTATCAGGAGCAGTTATTTTGGTAGATCAGACAGATTTCTCTCATTTAGGGAGTCCCCTTTCCTGTTCTTCAGATTTGCTAGGAGCCTTACACAGATGCATACAATTTTACATGTGGAACTTCTTCCAACAACGTCAAGGTCAACAGGGTTTGGTCTACCAAGGACAGAAAGTCTGTGATTTTGGCTTTTTAATCCTTGAACCATTTTTATACTCTATGCCTCCTTGGAGTATTAACAGACACCATCACCTTCATGTGGTACATAAGCAGTGGGGTGCCAAGTCTTGCAGCCTTTGCACATTAGCCTTGATTGCATGGGAGATTGCTATTCAACACAACCTTGTTTTTTTAGGAAATTTACATTCCCTCGTAGAAGAATACATTGGCAGACACCCTGAACAGACCAAGGGCAGATCCTCACAAGTGGATACTAAACAGAGTGGTGGTCTTGGACATTGCCCATATGTATCTGTTTACCTTCACTTGCAACAGACAGTCAAACCTGTTCTATTCCAGTAATCTATGCCCTCTGGAATGGAAGGTAGATGCCATGTCTTTTTCTTGGAAGGGAAGATTACTCTTTGCTGTCCCTCCCTGACTCTCTTGCCAAAGGTCTACCACAAAATTATGAAGGACAAGCCAAATATCTTCCTTTTGGCCCAGGCAGTAGTGGTTTCCCCTTCTCTTCCATTTAGCCAGGGACAGTCATCCCAAATTAGCTTTCAAGATGCACTTGCTGACACAGAACTAGGACTCTCTCATTCACCCTCATCTCCAAACTTTGCAACTAACCCTCTGGATGATAGGGTTTTGATTCCTTTTAGACACCACTTTACAGAGGGTGTGCTCCAGGTTTTACAGAACGCTACAAAACCAACTACTAGAAAATCTAATGTTTCAAAATGGAAGGGAATTTTCTTTGTGGTGCCAAAAGAAGAACCAAGGCCCTTTTCAAGTGGGAATCCTTGCTGCTGTTTCTTATTTTGCCTGGCATACTCTTCTTTTAAAGTTTGTCAGCTGTAACTGCCTACCTGCCTGTAGATCCATCTCTTTCTGCATGCTTTTTGAAAGGCATCCTTCATATTCGACCACCAAGAAAGCCTGTTCATCCTCCTTGGGACCTTAACTATGTTCTGGAAAAACTGATCCTAGCACCTATTGAGACAGCTAACAGTTCTTCCTTTTATGTGCTGAAAACTGTTTTGTTGGTCACCCTTCATTCAGCTGTGTGTGTCTGCAAGGTTTGATGACTTCACCCATCCTTGTTTTTCATATTGATCTGGTTACTCTTAAAAAAAAAATCCTTCCCTTATGCCCAAGGTGGTTAATGAGTTATCCTTGAACTGATGCATCAATCTCCCCTCCTCCTTTCTTTCTCAAAACAGAGGGGAAAAATGTACATTCATTGTTTGTGTTTTCTTCAGCTAGACCAGGATTTGCTAGGTCCACCCTACAGAGCTTGTTGGACCACAATTCTGCAACTTTTTTTCCATGCTTCTGAACAGCTTTAGTACTCTTCCCATCTATTAGTAATACTGCAACAGGGGTATTGGGAGGACATAGTACAGTAGTGTAATAACTTCCCATAGCAATAGATGTCCTAATGATCACTTTTACTTCCCACTCTTCTTCCCCTTTGGGTTTGTTTTCTCTTTCCTGGCTGAATTGATCCCTCTTTACTTTTTCCTTCTATTTGGTAGACATTTACAAATTTAAATAGTTACTACTTCTGCTTAAGTGTTTTTTTCTGAGGTAAGCAAGTTCCGAGTTTATTTGTGCTCCTACATCCCTTATATGCCTCCTGCTTTTGAGCTTAGGTCATATTTTAGACATACGCAATGAAGAAGGCACCAGGGGATTGGTATGCTGGACTGGCATACAGCTATTCTTTAGAAGGATATCCCATCTGTTAGTAATAATGCAACAGTGATCAGTATAAATAGGGACTTACTGAAGCCACTTATAAACCACACACCTTTCCAAATAGCTCACCTTCGAAGCAGAAAGTGTCATAGAACTGGCTTGTAAAAAAATAAATCACATTTTTCAGAATAGATTCATTTTGTATTAAAACTGTTATAGTTAGGGTTAAGGGATCTCTTTATAAGCATAGTTCAGTTATTTAATAATGTATGTATCCTTAAACAGTACTGAATTTTTGAAATTGTAGGTGGAACAAGGCTAAATTTGTGGGCAATGAACATACTGCTGTGGGTAAATTGTAGCAGGTGAGACTGAGATGTAGACCTCTCTCTCTACACTATACAATCAGTAAGCAGTAACTAATGCTTAGCATACCATTATTAATTAGCCGCTCTGTATAATGGGATCTGTGGCAAAATGTATTTTCCATAGCTTAATGTTGTCTGTCTTATCTTGAGTTAAATTAGACTCGGTAAACCAAAGACTTATCAGGATTAGGCCCACGAGCCTTAGTCTGGTTATAACTGATTGCTTTAGATTGACAGGGTACACACATAAAGGCCAGAGGAATCAAACACACAGCAGTAAGGTACAGGGTGCATTTTAGAAAGTGTTTAACAGACTGGATTTAATCTGCAACAAGTTTGTAGTCCTTTACTTAACAATGAATTTAGAAAAAGGCTTTCAGATGGAGCTCTATTGAAGAATTACAATGGGAGTTTAGAATTTTGTGTTAGACCATCTTGTAGTTTTTTTTTTTTTTTCCCTTACTCAAAGTGCAGTGATGGTGAATAATTTGAAACCCAGTAGGAAGAGGAATGCGTATTCAGAGTTTGTTTGATGTAGTAATTTTACATTCCAGGAGAACTAACATGAGTCGTAACCTGTATGAGTAGTAAGAGTCTGGTGGTAGTGACTGTTAAGGATGGTGAGACATTTGGAGAGTGCTGCAGTGAGTCCTAAAACTGGATTGTCATATACATAAGTGGCATCTGGGCCTGGAGAAAGAAGAAATAATTATGGCAACAGTGGAAAGAAAGAGAAGGAAATCAGTTTGTGTCTATAAAAGCAGATATATTATTGACAGGTATTTCATGGATTACATGGTTGCTGATCTAATACATATGCACAATGTGCCTTTTATTGGGATTACATCTGAAACTTGTGGACTAGCTGAATGATTCCTTTTGCTGTGCCACAGAAAATAATTCTGTAGTCCCAGGCCAGATTATATAATACTGGGAGTGTAGTTTCACATGAAATATGTTAGAGGCTGAGCTAATATACGTTTTTTCCTGATATTTGCAATATACGAACTTTAAAAAATTGTACGATAATTCACCATGGAATGGTACTTGGGAAGAGGGGAAATTTTAAAGGTACAAGACAAAGTTTATTCATGACCCATTTCAATTCTGAATCGGGACTACAACATGTTTGATGATTTTGGGGAAAAAGAACAGCAAAGATATTGTAAGGAATAATAGACCTAGATCAGTGTGGGCTTATATAAGGCAGTGGACATATATTTGCCAATATTAATATAATCCTTAAAATTCAGAGGGATGCATTAGATAAAAATAATAGTTTTGAATGCCCAAAAAAGCATTTAACATTGTGAATTAGGAATTTATGAAGGGATCCTTTTGAGACTTTCAGATTTGTGCAAGCATGGACTACAGTAATATTTAATATCTATAAAGGAGCTCAAGCTATGGTAAAATGTTTAGCTTTACAAAAGAAACTAAGCAGGGGTGTCCACTTTAGCCATTTTTGCTTTGTATTTTGAGGCATTAGACAAACATAATTTAATGTGAATGGAGAAATAGTAATTAGTAACCATTTTGAGAATGATGTGTTACCAATCGGGAACATTTTTTCAGTTTATCAAACATAATTTTTATATTTTGTTAACATAGGATGTAAAGTAAATGAAGCAAAGGCTATAATAATGAATTATGCCCCAACATGACTTGTTAAAGAACTGCATGTTTTTATTGGGTCATGACAATGAGATGTTAGGAAATTTGGTTGAAACAGAATGTTTAGCAAGCAGCTAAAGAAATGAGAGACAAATGTCCTCAAAGGATTCTAAGTATATTAAGAGTGTAAATATTATTTATGGACATTGACAGTAAGATACAAGAGAGAAAAGTAATTGTTGGTCCTTCTGGTTCTTTTTGTATGCAATCCTCTAGCCCTTGGGTATCAAAAATCTGTGTAAATCCAGGTAATAATGACTAGGCATGTAATGACTCTTGAGCAGTTAGCCTAGTAATCTCCTATGAACTTATTTTAAGCTTGTATGTATCAACCACAAGACCAAATATGAAGGAATATAAACAAAGAAATTAAGGAGCTTCTCTTTATTTGAGATGAGAAAGGAAGAGTGGAATTTGACAAATTAATACTAACAAAGGAACTTAGGGACTTGTACATTTGGAGGCATACTATAAGGCCACTCATCTTAGAGTATAGCTTGATTCACGACACAATATATTCCCACAATGAAGCATATGATAGGCATAGTGCACAATGAGGTCATAAAAGGAACACTTATAGGCATTTGGGCAGATCTAGAAAAAGAATATAAAGAGCAATTATATATAGCCTTATACATGTGAAATTATTGAGAATATTTATGGTAAAGTAAGACCTTGGAAAGTAAAATAACACAGGATATACTATATGTAGTAGTAAGAAAGACAGTGATGAAAATATGAGCATTTAGAAAAAGGACATATAACTGAGATTTTGGAGCAAATGATAAAAGGAGCTGAAGTAATAAAACAGGATGAAATTAGACAGACTCTTGAGTTATTGTCCCCATCAGTATGCTTATGCATGTGTAATTTTGTAGTTCAAGAAAGATATACATAGGTTGCATAATAAATTTAAATTAAAAACCAGACAATCCTGACTAGTGTTTTTTGAAATTTGTCAACCCGCAAACAGAATTTATAACTCAGGTCATAACAGAAATGGCAGACCAGAACAGTCTGACAGTGTGTATATGGCAGTATTAGTTTTAAGAAGGCAATACATTATAAAGCTAAAAATAGCACAAGGGAACAATTGAATAACAATGCTAAAGATCATCATTTGAGGGGGATATGTCTTAGTCCTAGATAAGAAAATAAATTGGGAAGAAGAATTTTTGCATTGAAATGTTTCCCTTATGAGATTTGAAAAAAATGTTGCCACAGACAGGAGGATTATGTTGGAGATGTGATGGTTTAGAAGGAGATTCTTTGAAGCATATAGTTTCTAAATGTATTGTTGCTGCAGTACAAAAATGATTTTAATCTAAATTTTTTACTTGGAAGAGAAATTAACCATAGTATAGAGATGATCAAAAACAAACACCGGCTTGCTGGAATACGGTAATAAAGGTATCACAGATCCTCTGATGTTCACCACCTGATGTTTAATCCACAAAAACACTGCAACACTGCACACAGGTCTACATATAACGTATTTACATGAATCCGAAAAACAAAAAACAAAAGTTTAGCGCTTTCATCTGCTTAAAGCAGACTTCCTCAGAACAACTCTTGTGTACACATCCTCTGTATTTAAACAGTATTTGGCGCCAAAATCAGTTGTAACATTTTGAAAATTTAAAGGCATATGCCTAATTATATTGCACTTCCTCCATACTCAAATTTATGCTTGTACTAGGGAATCAAAACTTATTATATTCTTCTTATGTTAAAAACTTCTGTTAAATAGAATTCTTATATAAAACCACAAATATATTTATAAAAACTATATGAAATGTGTAAAATTATTATTAAATATATATATATATATACACTATAAAATACTACAAATATTTATGCATTGTAATAATAATTGATTAATAAATATATAAATAATTGATACTTCAATAATACAATACTGTATAATATGTAAATACAATATAAATACAATATATACTGATGTACAAAATGATTATGTACAATGGTTCTTTTCCTTTTGCGTTAAATATTGCCTATAGCATGGTGATAATATGCCAAAAAACTAAAAAACTAGTAGAGCCTTATTTCCAACATACCTATACATCGTGTTGTTTTGAATCATGTTTTTAAAAAAGGCTTGATGCTAATGAAATCATTTAATCCTGGTTTTCTTGTTGCATCAGTAAGCATCTGCCACCAGCTCTCTTTACATGCTAAATTATTCTTCCAGTCTCCTCCTCTGGGGTTCAAGAATTCCTGATCTATGATAGAGAATAAAAAAGAATGTGTATCCCCTGTTTCTTGGATGTGTCTATACAGGGCATTCTTCTGATCTTTAATTTTTATTCTGTAATTGTGTTCATAAATTCTCTTGTTTAACTTTCTTTCTGTCTTCCCTATGTAGAAGGCTGGACAGGATTTACATAGAGCTATGTATACAACTTGTTTGGTGTGACAACATCCTCCCTTACTCTTGATCTTATTGAAATTGGCATTTTCTAATCTTATATGTGATGTAGTGTAAATAAATTGACATTGAGAACAATTCCCACATTTTCTTGTATGTGTGTCAATATTCCTATTATTTTTTTCTTTTCCACCTGTCTTCTCTAATAGTTTCTTAATGTTAGGGGCTGTCCTGTATACTATAGTGGGTGTGTTCCCTAACTTTTCTCTAATACCTTCATTCACTGTAATTATGTCCCAACATCTTTCCACAATTTCTTTGATATAATTCACATAGGGTGAATATGTCAACACACAAATTCTTCCTTCCTTATAGACCTTATTAACATCCTTTTGAAGTAAAACTTCAGGTCTACCTAAAAGTGGGATATATTTGTGATTCCATTCGGAGCAAACGTATTTTATAGTATCTTTCAATATCCCTGTCGGATATCCCCTATCCTTAAATAATTTGTATATAAAAGTCATCTCACTTTCCATGTCATTGTAAGTTGATGACATTCTTGCTCCCCTTATGCACTGTCCTTTTACAATATTTTTAAAAACATATTTCGGGTGATTACTGTTGTAATATATATAGTCGTTAGAAAATGTAGTTTTTCTGTACACTCTAGATGCATATCCATCATCCTTCTTATAAATATATGTATCTAGGTATGGAATACCATTCTCACTTATACTGTGTGTAAACTTCAAAAATTCGGTAGTAGTATTAATGTATTCTACAAATTTTGTTATATCTGCCTTATCACCCTTCCATAATATAAAAATATCATCTAAAAACCTGGCATAAAATATTATATTGTCTTTGTATATGTATATACTGTTCATTACATATGTGTTCTCCCATTCTAACATTACAAGGTTCGCAAATATGGGTGCACATGATGCACCCATAGCCACTCCCTTTTTCTGTCTGTATATCTCACCTTCATATGAGATGTAATTATAATCTAAAATCAATGACATCATATCCATGACTGTTACTATTCTGTCCCAAGATAACTCTGAATATGTTCTCAGGCTATTACAAAAATATTCTAATCCTTCATCCTTGGGTATACTGGAAAATAAGTCACAGACATCTATTGTCACAAATAAATATTCTTTATTACATACCTGTGGAGTTAGTTTTCTTAAAAAATCCCAAGAATCTATCATCAAATGTGGTATGTTTTTATAAATATTTTTAACCCATTTGTCAATAGTATGTCCAATATTGAATGTCTTGGATTTTGATCCTGATATGATGGGTCTAAAAGGTGGTTGAGATATAGACTTGTGTATCTTTGGAATGCCCACTATATGGGCCATCATGGGATTATCAGTCCGTATGAAATCATATACTTCTTTAGTTATTCTGTTATCCAATAAGTATTCTTCTATGTATAAATCAATACGTTTGTATCCTATGTTAACTTGATTCCATGATATAGTTTCATAATTGCCTGATACATTTAAAATACTGAGTATGGCTGCTTTGTATTCATGTTGTGGGTATATGACCACTCCTCCCCCTTTATCTGGTCTCATTACTCTGATCTCCGAGTTCTTCATAAGATTATTCAAACATTCTCTCTCTTTGATATTTAAATTGTCATCAACTTCTTTACTCTTCTGTAACTTCTTTCTAACCTCTCTATTAAACTTATATATATCATTACATGCCATACTCTCATACTGATTGATAATGGGATTACTTGCAGGAATGTAGCAACTTTTTTTCTTTAATATCCCTGCTGCTTCTGGTTTATCTAGTCCACTTTTTTCAAATTGCAAAGCTAAATTTAACTTCCTACAAAATAGCTTGATGTCTTTGATGCTCTCCACTAGTTTGAAGTTAGAATAGGGTATAAATTTCATGCCTTTGGCCAACAGAGTATAAAACTCCTCCTTAACTGAAAAATCTGTGTAATTATATACATTGAAACCTTTAAAAGTGCTCATAATCTGCGTACTGTGAGATATCTCTGTATTGTCCGCTTCCTTGTGTTTGGTAGATTCTTTACAATGTTCATTCAAAACTCCATTACATATAGATACATATGCTTCTGTATTATCTCTGCCAATTATATCTTGTTGTATGTAGTTTGATGGTATTGGGTTTTCCTGTATGTTGGATGGTACCTTCCCCCCTGAAAATTTTCTTTATAATCATCTCTCCCTTCTCTTTCAGTATGCTTCTTATCTATGTATGTGGGCTTTCTATCTGATGGCCAAATGTAAGCTTTGTTAGCTTTGTAAGCTTCCACATCCCTATCAAGCTTGCCATGTTTCCTAGTATATACACTTTGTGCCTGTTTGTCTGCCTGATAGAATTGTTTATTATATAAATCCTTCCAACTGTCAAATTCATTATGTAATAGAATACTCTGATTGATAATTTCAACTTCATGAATCAGATTCGAAATTCTTGCATCATTATGTTGTATTATTAAATTCATGTATTTCATCCCAAATTCATCAAATAAATTATTAAATTCAAACTTAACTTGATCATTGTAAAATAGTCCCATTGGTAATTTAAAAAATCTCATTCCCTTAGGTACAACTTGGATATTAATACATTTATGGAGATAGGCATTATCCACCTTTAAATTTCTTATAACAGCTAGCTTTTTACCAAAATTAAAAATCATTTCCTTAATAGAATTACTATCATTTACCACTAGAGGTCGTGGTGTTTTATATACTGTATCAAAGTCATATTCATTGTTTATAAATTCATTAAATTCATCATTTACATTGTCTTTCATATTAACAGTTCCTTTATATTTAATGCCCTTCTTGTTATTGGTTGTGTTAATAATTGTGGGCTTTTTAGGGCTAGAGACTGTTTTTTTATGAAAAGTACCTTTTGTTATGCCCTTTTCACTGTTTCCTATAGTCGCATAGGTTTTCAGCACCGATTGTGTTTTAGGTTTCGCTCCCCTCCTCTCCATGTCCATGCGATCCTGTAAAATGCTGAAATCGAATGTAAAGTCCTTGTCTGGAGTTGTTACGAACTTATCGTCTGTTTGTGCCATTTCCAATGACTCTCTGCACATATCTGATAAGGAAATAGCTGGACTGGCTTGACCATTTGGTATCTCCGTATCGCTATTAGACTCTACAGTTAATATTATTTCCTTTTTTGAGCAACAGTGCAAATTGGCGTTAAGCTCATGTACCTGTTCCAAATGTTTATCTGGCGCCACAGTATTCATATCCATAAGACACTGAAACATGTTAGAGAGTTTCCTCATCTCAGAGTGTAGACCTGTAACTTCCGCTCGCAATAGTGAAAGTTCATTCGCTTCAGGGCTCGTCTGTGTATCCTCACCATTACCAGCCATGCCTGCAGTAACAACTGGGAAATTCGAAGAAGTGGGTAGAACTGATCAAAAACAAACACCGGCTTGCTGGAATACGGTAATAAAGGTATCACAGATCCTCTGATGTTCACCACCTGATGTTTAATCCACAAAAACACTGCAACACTGCACACAGGTCTACATATAACGTATTTACATGAATCCGAAAAACAAAAAACAAAAGTTTAGCGCTTTCATCTGCTTAAAGCAGACTTCCTCAGAACAACTCTTGTGTACACATCCTCTGTATTTAAACAGTATTTGGCGCCAAAATCAGTTGTAACATTTTGAAAATTTAAAGGCATATGCCTAATTATATTGCACTTCCTCCATACTCAAATTTATGCTTGTACTAGGGAATCAAAACTTATTATATTCTTCTTATGTTAAAAACTTCTGTTAAATAGAATTCTTATATAAAACCACAAATATATTTATAAAAACTATATGAAATGTGTACCTTTTAGACCCATCATATCAGGATCAAAATCCAAGACATTCAATATTGGACATACTATTGACAAATGGGTTAAAAATATTTATAAAAACATACCACATTTGATGATAGATTCTTGGGATTTTTTAAGAAAACTAACTCCACAGGTATGTAATAAAGAATATTTATTTGTGACAATAGATGTCTGTGACTTATTTTCCAGTATACCCAAGGATGAAGGATTAGAATATTTTTGTAATAGCCTGAGAACATATTCAGAGTTATCTTGGGACAGAATAGTAACAGTCATGGATATGATGTCATTGATTTTAGATTATAATTACATCTCATATGAAGGTGAGATATACAGACAGAAAAAGGGAGTGGCTATGGGTGCATCATGTGCACCCATATTTCTGTAACCTTGTAATGTTAGAATGGGAGAACACATATGTAATGAACAGTATATACAAAGACAATATAATATTTTATGCCAGGTTTTAGATGATATTTTTATATTATGGAAGGGTGATAAGGCAGATATAACAAAATTTGTAGAATACATTAATACTACTACCGAATTTTTGAAGTTTACACACAGTATAAGTGAGAATGGTATTCCATACCTAGATACATATATTTATAAGAAGGATGATGGATATGCATCTAGAGTGTACAGAAAAACTACATTTTCTAACGACTATATATATTACAACAGTAATCACCCGAAATATGTTTTTAAAAATATTGTAAAAGGACAGTGCATAAGGGGAGCAAGAATGTCATCAACTTACAATGACATGGAAAGTGAGATGACTTTTATATACAAATTATTTAAGGATAGGGATATCCGACAGGGATATGGAAAGATCCTATAAAATACGTTTGCTGCGAATGGAATCACAAATATATCCCACTTTTAGGTAGACCTGAAGTTTTACTTCAAAAGGATGTTAATAAGGTCTATAAGGAAGGAAGAATTTGTGTGTTGACATATTCACCCTATGTGAATTATATCAAAGAAATTGTGGAAAGATGTTGGGACATAATTACAGTGAATGAAGGTATTAGAGAAAAGTTAGGAACACACCCACTATAGTATACAGGACAGCCCCTAACATTAAGAAACTATTAGAGAAGACAGGTGGAAAAGAAAAAAATAATAGGAATATTGACACACATACAAGAAAATGTGGGAATTGTTCTCAATGTCAATTTATTTACACTACATCACATATAAGATTAGAAAATGCCAATTTCAATAAGATCAAGAGTAAGGAGGATGTTGTCACACCAAACAAGTTGTATACATAGCTCTATGTAAATCCTGTCCAGCCTTCTACATAGGGAAGACAGAAAGAAAGTTAAACAAGAGAATTTATGAACACAATTACAGAATAAAAATTAAAGATCAGAAGAATGCCCTGTATAGACACATCCAAGAAACAGGGGATACACATTCTTTTTTATTCTCTATCATAGATCAGGAATTCTTGAACCCCAGAGGAGGAGACTGGAAGAATAATTTAGCATGTAAAGAGAGCTGGTGGCAGATGCTTACTGATGCAACAAGAAAACCAGGATTAAATGATTTCATTAGCATCAAGCCTTTTTTAAAAACATGATTCAAAACAACACGATGTATAGGTATGTTGGAAATAAGGCTCTACTAGTTTTTTAGTTTTTTGGCATATTATCACCATGCTATAGGCAATATTTAACGCAAAAGGAAAAGAACCATTGTACATAATCATTTTGTACATCAGTATATATTGTATTTATATTGTATTTACATATTATACAGTATTGTATTATTGAAGTATCATTTATTTATCAATTATTTATATATTTATTAATCAATTATTATTACAATGCATAAATATTTGTAGTATTTTATAGTGTATATATATATATATATTTTTAATAATAATTTTACACATTTCATATAGTTTTTATAAATATATTTGTGGTTTTATATAAGAATTCTATTTAACAGAAGTTTTTAACATAAGAAGAATATAATAAGTTTTGATTCCCTAGTACAAGCATAAATTTGAGTATGGAGGAAGTGCAATATAATTAGGCATATGCCTTTAAATTTTCAAAATGTTACAACTGATTTTGGCGCCAAATACTGTTTAAATACAGAGGATGTGTACACAAGAGTTGTTCTGAGGAAGTCTGCTTTAAGCAGATGAAAGCGCTAAACTTTTGTTTTTTGTTTTTCGGATTCATGTAAATACGTTATATGTAGACCTGTGTGCAGTGTTGCAGTGTTTTTGTGGATTAAACATCAGGTGGTGAACATCAGAGGATCTGTGATACCTTTATTACCGTATTCCAGCAAGCCGGTGTTTGTTTTTGATCAGTTCTACCCACTTCTTCGAATTTCCCATAGTATAGAGATGGTGTTGAGTTGATGTAAGATAACTTACTATGGTGAAAGTGTCACTCTCTTTAGTGTTAATAGTGGCTAAAAATGCTTTAATTTGACAATGGAAAGAGAGACAGATCATCTGTAAGAAGGGTGAAAATACAGTTACAGAGAATAAAAACATTGAACTGAGAACTATTAGGGATCAGAAGCAGAACTCCATGGTATAAAAAGGCTGTATGTACGTCTGTGGTGGAAGTTAAGTTTAAAGAGGACAGTTGATATAGAACAAAGCACCTAAGAGGTGCATCAAAGGCATGTGAGCCACTTGTTGACTGACTGAAAATGTTAAGTATAATAATATTATATATATATATATATATATATATATATATATATATATATAAAATGTTCTTGATCACTTTTATTTTACTTTAAAGCAAACTGAAAGGTTTATATATGCTTTCATTTGTTTTTCATATCTTAGTTTGTAAATTTCAAAAGACCACCCACCCTGAAGTCGATTGTAACCTCAAATGGCAATACCTCTACTATAATGAAATGATAGAAAATATTTTCTTTGTCTGAAGATGTTTTATTTAGTCAGTGTTGCATAAGAACACTAATGATCAGGTTCATACAGAGTCTGTTTGCCTTACAAACTATAAAATGGGTATGTTTGTTGGGAACCAAGAAGAAAAAAGAACATTTAAATGGCTATGTAGGTACAGGTGTCTAGCTAAGATTATGGGGGCATATTGCTGTAACTGTATGAAATATTACAGCAGATTTTTCAGTGTAATATGTCATGATCCTTAAGTATTTATAATTAGCTTGTGATTCCAGGTTTAAAAATATTCAACGTTTTCTAGCAGTTTCCTTTATTTCTATGTGTGTAAGTTAAAAGGAAGGTCATAATTCTGGTGATGTCAGAAGTCCCTGTTCAATGGATGTAAATAGGATTTGTACTTCTGATGCAGTGCCAGATCAGGAAAAAAGCATTCCACACCATTGTTGTACCCCGAATATAGACAAGTTGTTCATCACAAAATCACCAGTGGAAACCAGATATAATGTAAACAGTCAGTCTTAGATAATGAAGGCATATGACACAATGCATCTGGATCTGGTGTCTGTATATAAAAATACTTATCGTGATTATCCTGTGAGACTTTATTTTGAAACTTGTAGACAGTCACAAGACTAAGATTGCTATTCTTCCCCCTTAAATGTCACTGTAGTTGAATGCTGTATTTGATCTTACCACTTTAGATGCTTGAAAGCATGCTATTGTAGCCATATCATGTTGCAACTGAAAATGTTTTTCTGGTGAGTAGGGCTGTATACTCCCAGTACAACTTAAACTTAGTGCATACATATTTGGGACATTAGTTTGTTGGTCCATTTTAAAAGGACAAATAGCCTCTCATTGGAAAGTAGGTGCAATGTCAGACTGTAATGGCAGAAATCTTCTGAAACGCTTAATTTCACCACCTGTATATATGAGGATGTATATTGGATCTGAAGTAGTTACTTCATTTGCTCTGCAACCTGTGGGTATCAGATCCGAACTCGGATCCAAGCCGGCAGCTTCACAAGCTACAAGATCCGAGCTCCTAGCTCCTCCCCCTACCCATAATCCCCTACCACTAACTGCATTACCTCAGATCGTTTTTGCCGCGGCTGTAGATAGCTACTTTTTGAAGAGCTCCTTAGCTGACTGGTGAGATTGTTCCTTTTTTTCTCAGAAAAGCCTTTTCTTAGTGTTGATTGTGGTGTGTGTGTGTGTGTGTTCAGAGACCTATAGCCAGTATAGTTTGTTAAATAGTTTCCCTTTTTTTTGTTTAGTGTTAGTTTTTCTGTGTCCCCCCTCCCCCACTTAGTGTTTGGGTGTGCGTGCGTTGTGGTAGAGAATGGCGGAAGGGCCCAAGGCCATTTTTTCAAAATGTACTGAGTGTGGCCATAAGCTTTCCCCTGCTGATGGCCACACTCAGTGCGTTTTATGCCTGAGGGTGGCTCATTTATCAACAGACTGCCAAATCTGTGCAGCCTTTAACCCCCGGGCACTTAGGGACAGGAAGAATAAGCTAATCCTGGCGGGCTTGCTTCCCCAGGATTCGGCTGCTTCTTCCTCTCCCGCCAAGGCTCAGGCTGTCTCCACAGCCCCAGTGCCTTCCGTTCCCCCAGCTCAACCGCGGACTCAACCTCCCGCTTCGGGCTTGAGTTCGGGGGACTCTGGTGCCTCTTCCTCTAAAGACAAGAGGCACAAAGATAAGGAGAGACATAGGTCTCATAAAAGGCGGGCTGAGACTCAACCCTCAGCCCCGCCATCAAAGCTAGCTAGCTCTCCCTCGAGGGTTTCCGGATCCTCCCCCTCTCGGCTCTGTTCGCCTCATTTTTCGCCGGAGTACCGGTCTCCCTCGAGGATGTCGAGGCGACCCTCCCAGCCTGCCTCGACGACTTCATCTAGGTCGACCAGGAGCCTCACCGACGCCGATATGGATCGGATGATGCTACGATTCCTGCAGACCCAAATGCAGATGGGGGTGCTCTTGCCTCCACCCCCCCCTCTTAGGGGGGGGAATGCGGCCTCTGTCTTTGCTCCGATCACTCCTTCTCGAACACGTTTTCGGGTTTTGGAGTCATCGGATCCAGGCCCTTTCGGAGCCGGGGTTTCGTCAGCGCCGATAGCTCCGGTCTCTTCGACGCCGACCATGCCCTAGAGTGTTTCGGGGCCGAGCGTCGGATCCAGGGGAGTTGATGTGTCTTCGGCGCCGCTGAGGTCAGAGCACACTTCTCTCTCGGATCCGACCGCATCGGCTCCGACTCCGGTCCCTACCTCGGAGCCGAGGAGATTGCTCTCAGAGCCTGGGGAGAGTAGTTCTCCTTCGGCTTTTGAGGTAGTGGAGAGGGTGCTGTTGAGATCCTCCAGGTTCCCGGTCCGGGCTTCGGATCCTCCCGCACCCCCGCTGCATATGGGTCTATCCTCCGTCATCCATCCATTGGGGCAGCCTGCCCAAGCCCTCCAGCCCGTTCCCCTGGAGGAACAGGAAGTTGTTGACGAGCCCTCCTCGGACAGTCCCACTATGGAGGTCCCTCGTAAACAGAGGTGTAAAAGGAGGCACCTGGACTCCCCTGAGTCCGTCACCACAGACACGGATTTGGATGAAAGGGAAGGTTCCCCAAGGTCACCTCCCGAGGATGTCTCCTTCAGAGACATCATGGAGATGTTGTGTATTAGAGGGGGGTGGTCTGCCCAAAAACATTCTGCGGACGAATCCGTCTTCCTGGAGGCGTTTGAGGCAGGCCCGTCTACCTCCTGGGTGTCCCCTCCGGCTGACCCCCTGGTAGACCTTATTACTACCAGGGCGTGGAAGGAGCCCGACACCGTGGAGCCAATCCCAAGATGGCCCGACAAAGTCCTTAGGCCCCCCCATCAGATATGCCATGTTGGTGGTGGCTGCCACGAAGAGAGAGCTCACCCTAGAGAGTTCTTCGGTCCACCCGCTGGATAAGGAATCTCGAGAGCTGGACCGCATTGGGAAGCGGATATTTGCTTCAGTGACCTTCTCAGTGAGGGCGCTGAATTATATGGCACATACCATTAGGCTACAGCGAGACTTGATTAAGGAATACGCTGCAGCCCCCCGGAGTCCATGTCGGTCGAGGACAAGCAGGTGTTTTCGACTCGTATGGCCACTCTAAATTCCTTTTCTAACACGTCCATGCAGCTACTCTCTCATGCAATGGAGGGAGCCACGAGGGCCAGCGGAGCCGGGGTCGTCTTACGACGTCACGCCTGGCTCCGCCTTTCCGATTTCACAGAACCCTTCAAGGCGTCCTTCGCGAATGCGCCCTTTGACGGGTCTTCGTTTTTTTGGCAAAACCGTTTGCGAAACGCTGGTCCAAAGCGAGAAGGACGGGAAGACACTGTCTGCCGTCCGGGTCCACTTCTCTAATCCCCAACGATCCTTCTCAAGGAATCAGAGGGGACAAAAGAAGTTGTGGTTCCACAAGTCTCAGCAATCCCATCCAGCTTCGGACCCCTCGTACTCCAGAGGCAGAGGAGGACAAGGTGGATGCCGGCCCAGAGGCAGAGGGGGGGGGCGCGTAATTTCAGGTCTAGACAGCCTTTCTCGGACAGACCCGCGCAGCAGCCCTGAGGGCTTACCCGACTGTCCATCTCTGGAGGCAGTCGGGGGGCGGTTGACAGAGCATCTGTCAAATTGGGAGTCCATTATGACAGATCGATGGGTGCTCCGGATCATATCCAGAGGTTACTCCATTACCTTCCTAGGCCTTCCCCCTACCAGCAGACGCCTCCCCGATGTTCTACCTAATCAGAGGGAGGCAGTGGCTTCGGAGGTTTCGAAGTTGCTAAGAAAGAGCCATCCAGTCCATCCCCCTAGATCAGTCTGGATTGGGTTATTACTCCAGGTTCTTTTTAGTGCCAAAGAAGACGGGGGACCTAAGACCCATCCTAGACTTGTCCGCTCTGAACCTGTTCATCCCCAAGGAAAAATTCCGGATGGTCACTCTTCAATCAATTCTCCCCTTGCTGCAGGAGAACGACTGGATGTGCTCTATAGACCTCAAGGATGCGTACTACCACATAGTGATGGACACACGATCCAGAAAGTTTCTCTGCTTCCAGCTGGGAGCCAGTCATTATCAGTTCAGGGTTCTTCCGTTCGGCCTCACCTCAGCCCCCAGAATGTTCACCAAGGTCATGGCAGTGGTTGCAGCCCACCTGAGACTTCACGGTATTCAGGTTTTCCCGTACCTAGATGACTGGCTCCTTACCACCGCCAACAGGCATCAACTCTGCGTTGCAAGAGATTACGCTCTGACACTTGCCCAGAGTTTAGGCATCACAGTGAATCTTCAAAAATCCTTCCTTCGCCTCGTACAAGTATTAGAGTTCATAGGGGCCAGATTGGATACCCGTACTTCTCGAGCCTTTCTGACGTCAGACAGGCTGAGCAGCTTGTCACTTCAGGTGCTTAATCTTTTTCAGAGCCAGGCTCCTGTGGCGGAGTTAGTCCTGAGGGCACTAGGTTCTATGGCAGCGGCAATCGATCTATCCCTTCATGCACCCCTGCAAATGTGCATTTTACAATGGACCCTCCAGGTTCAGTGGTTGCTATTACTCCACCCATTAAGCTCTCCGATCCCACTGAGCAGAGTTTGCAGAGACTCCCTTCTTTGGTGGCTTTACTCTCGAGAGCTGAGGCAAGGGAGACCCTTTGTGATTCCCCCGCCCCAAGCCACGTTGACCATGGATGCTTCTCGCCTCGGGTGGGGGGGGGGGCATTGTTTGGGCAGAACCGTCCAAGGCACGTGGACTTCCCTAGGGACCGCTCTGCATATCAGTGTCCTAGAGATGAGGGCGGTGCTTCTAGCGTTGCAAGCTCTCCATGACCTTCTACCTCTGGGGACTATTGCAATCCAGACAGACAATATGTCGGTAGTCTGGTACATAAACAAACAGGGAGGAACCAGGTCTTATCCCCTTTGTCGAGAAGCTATGAGAGTGTGGGAATGGGCGATATCCACCAAATGCTTTCTAGTAGCAATGCATATTCCGGGATGGTCCAACATATTAGCGGACAAACTGAGTCGGATAATTCTCACTCTGTACGAGTGGTCTCTCAATCCATCAGTTGCAAAGCAGATCTTCTGCAAGTGGGGTTGGCCTCGCTGCGATCTTTTTGCTTCTCCATTAAACACAAAATGCAGCGAGTACTTCGCAATACTTCCCCCCGGGGGGGGGAGACTCCCAGAGACGCTCTAGTTCATGCTTGGCCTCCCGGTCTTCTTTATGCTTACCCTCCCCTTCCGCTTATGACCAAGTTCACACAGAAAGCCTCTCGGTTGGGAAGCAAAGTTATCCTCATAGCCCCATTCTGGTCTCACCAGATCTGGTTCCCATACCTGCGGTCTCACAGTTTAACTCCACCTTGGATACTGGAACCCATTCCAGACCTGATTTCATATCCCGCAGGATGTCAAACCCCGAACCTGGTAAACCTCAAGCTTGCGGCTTGGTTGATCCAGTTCCACTGATGGCAAGGACTCCCGGTATCTCATCACCAGTGAAGGACATTCTGGTAGCGGCTCATAAGCCGGCTACCAGGAAAATATATAATAGCAAGTGGAAATGCTTCTCCATCTGGGCAACAGACAAGGGCCTGGATCCTTTTACAGTTCCTATTCCGACAATCTTGGACTTCCTGTCGCTGATTTTTCGGCAGGGAGCAAGTGCTTCTACGGTTAAGGTGCAGTTAGCAGCCATTTCCCATTTTCATGTGGGAGATGGACTAGGGTCATTGGCATCCACAAAGTTATGCAAAACTTTCTTGCGAGGCATCTTTCTCTTGAAGCCTCCTGTGAAAACGGTGGTGCCCCCATGGGATATGACACTAGTCTTGCAAGCCCTGACGAGTCCACCCTTTGAGCCTGCAGCCTCGATTCCTTTAAAATTCTTGTTCTGGAAAACGGCTTTTTTGATAGCTATTACTTCTGCCAAGAGGGTTTCGGAACTCCAAACACTGTGTATGAAACCCCCTTATCTCATTTTTCACAGGGATAGAGTGTCTCTCGGGACTAACCCGTCTTTCTTACCTAAGGTGGCTTCGGAATCTAATATCAATCAATCAGTTTGCCCATGTTCTTTCCAAATTTTCAGAATAAGGGGGAGTTCATATTGCACAAACAGGACGTACACAGGCAACTACGTCTTTACTTGCACAGAACTAAGGATTTTTGCAGGTCTGATCAGTTGTTTGTGTCATTTGCAAAATCAGCCAGGGGAAGGGCCATTTCTAAAGTGACTCTAGCAAATTGGATTTGTCAATGTATAGTTCAAGGGTATGTATCTTCGGGCAAACCAGCTCCTATGGGAATACACGCTCATTCTACCCGATCCATCGCCACCTCAGCAGCTTTCTGGTCCAGGGTTCCCTTGGATGACATATGTTCAGCAGCTACCTGGTCCTCTTCTCATACGTTCATTTCTCATTATAAACTGGATATGATATCGAGAAGTAGGGCTTCTTTTGGCTCCACGGTGCTTCGGAATATCCTTCCATAAGGCCACCCAGGTTTATTGTCTAGGTAGCTGGGGACTCTGTCCCACAGGTTGCAGAGCAAATGAAGTAACTACTTCAGATAAAGAAGTTATGTACTCACCATAACGTTCCATCTGAGTAGGTACTTAATTTGTCTGCAACCATCCCCCCCGCCATCCCCCTAACCTTTTCTTGGGTTTTCTTCTGGTCACCTGAAATTTTGCTGTCTTGAGGTTAGGTCTTCAGTATACCTCTGTTGAGGTTATGACTTAGATTGGGCAAAATCTATTTGAGGTAATGCAGTCAGTGGCAAGGGATTATGGGTAGGGGGAGGAGCTAGGAGCTCGGATCTTGTAGTTTGTGAAGCTGCCGGCTCGGATCCGATACCCACAGGTTGCAGACAAATGAAGTACCTACTCAGATGGAACATTATGGTGAGTACATAACTTCTTTTTCCATAAAGGCAGTTAGTAATAAAAAAAAATAAATAAATCAGGTAATTCGTATATGATATGATGGTGAAAAAAATACACTCGAGTGCTAGTCTAACCCAAAATATTTTATTGCAACTCACTTGATTTTACACTCCACTGTATCTTAATAACACAAAAAAGAGCATACAGCACTGCAACCAAACAGCACAAATAATCAAAACAGGCTCATGTATTAACTGGAGTAAGGTAAATAGCAGAGAGGAATTCCAAGTATAAAAAACACCGTATCTCTCAACCTTTAGATGACAAAAATCTGGACAAAGGCTCTTGAAAAGCAGATGCATCATCATCAACTACCTTTTTCCCCAGTTTCTAAAGGGGGTTGGGGTATTCCGTCAACATCAGTTTTTCTCAATTCATTGCCACCCTCCTTCCTTCTTCAATGGTTATGCCTGATCATAACAGGTCTCTCATGCAGTCCATCCATCTGTTTGTTAGACGGTTTCATATAGCCAAAAATTTGGACAATTAGTTTGTTTTCCTGCTTCAAGGAGGATTGCGAGTATTATATGTAAAAATACAAGTTTAAAAAACTGAGAGTGGCAGAATGATGCAAAGCAACCAAACAATAAGGACTGAAGGGGCAAGCAATATATTGATTTTTTTTCCCCAATAGAAATGCACAGTTGTACTTGGACCTGAGACTATTTAGAGTAAGAGCAAATTATGTAAAAGGTATCCTATATATTTGTTAAAAAAAATCTTAACAGTGAAGGTACAGCTGACTCTGTGAACTGGGGAATTTTTAAGACACAAAGTGAGGAACATTCCTCATAATGAGGTTTGGTTGAGAGTTAAGGTAAGAGCACAGAAATGCATATGTTTTTGATATTTGACAATCATAACGCATTTCTTATAGTGGTAATATGTAGAACAGCTGGCTGTAGTGTATTTTACATTTGTAGTTCTTTAATGCATAATAAATAATGCAGGGTAGAACACACTAAAGTGCTAGTAGCTCAAATAAATGGCTTCTGTATGTTAGAGCAGTTTCTCCACATTTCCCACCATGTTTTGCTACATGCTGTATTAAGGACTGTTATATAAAAGATATGTATATATATATATATATATATATATATATATATATATATATATATATATAAAATACATCAGTATATTATAATGTCTCGGTCTTTCACTTTCTGCAAGTACTAAGTGCTTTATTTTTGTAGTTTTGCATGACTCTCATCCCTATTGGCTATAGCCTGCTCCTCTCAACTACGCAAAAAAAATCTCTGCTTAAATCCTCAGCTGACCTCCAAAAAGGTTGTCAAATAATAATACAAAGACACTGCTTAATATTGCAACATGCAAACTTGGTATTTTTCTGCAAAGTAGCAGACAATTGAAATGTAGGCCCACCAGCACTATTCCTTTTTCAATAACTGGAGTTAAATATAATCCTGTATGCAATAAAAGAAGTGTTACCTTGCCTGGTAATTCAAGTTGGTCAGAATGATTAGATTTATAGCATGGGCTAAGTAAGGATAACTTGCATGTACTCCAAGTAAATAATACTGAATTTAATCCCCAAATAAAGTGGATATTCTACAAAAGGACCTTACAGAAACAGATGCTTGGTGCCAGAGCCATGGGATCAAGCTTAATGCCAAGATATGTATAGTTATCCCCTTTGGGGAAAAAACATGTACCCATGAATTCCCACATAGGTGGCAGTACACTAAACACCGAAAGTGTGATGAGACACTTAGGGACACAGGTGGACAGTGGTCTCACCTTCGATAACCACATCGTCACAACAGTCAGAAATCCTTCTATGTGGCACATCTCATCACTAAGAGCTTTTCATACAGAAAAAGGAAGTCATTGTCCCACTGTACTCATCCCTCATTAGACCCATTATAGAGTACAATGCCCCATTTGGTATGTACCTCACAAGACATCAGCAACAGCTGGAAAGGCCACAGAAATACCTCACTAAAAGAATAACAGGCCTGAAACAGATGCCCTATGCAGACAGTCTAAAAAAAACTCCAGCTATACTCTGGCATATCGTCTACTCAGTGGTGATCTCTGCTTAACATGCAAGGCCATGTCAGACCCTGAGCTGTTGGACATGCTCCACTTAAAGTAATCCCAATCCCTCAGAGCCACACGCTCCAGGGATCTAAACCTTGTCATCACAATGAACAAAACATGCTGGAGGTATAGGTTCCTGACCCAGAGACTCCCCATACTCTGGAATAGACTGCCCATACATGTCAAGCAGAGTGCCTCCTTGGCCCTCTTCAAAAGGGACCTTGACAATTGGATGGGAGATAGGAAATTCACCTCGGGGTTCAGGTCAGTCACCCTGCTAGACAGGGGTCCAGGGAAGTAAATATTGTGGGAAGAAATATCCAGGGAATTGTTATGGCTAGGCTTGTATAGGCCCTAGGGCCGATAGTCTAGTACTAACCTATGAACTACAGGACACCCACTTGTATTTCAGGAAATCTTTAGGGAAAAAAAAACTTCTTTAATCAATATTTACAGTGAAAATAGACTCCCACTGCTGCTCATACCAGCTTGAGGGAAGATCTGTATTACATCATTAATTGGAAAATAAAGCTCTAATTCAGCTAATATAGCAGTGAATCTGGTCAAAACTTGTTTTCCTGAAAAATGTCATCTGTGGGTTTGTGTAACTATATTAGTTTTCAGCAGAGTTTAATATCTTTGTCTCCCTTCATCTGTTTACATGAAACAGTTCACCTTTATGTAGACTATACAGTGTGCTGCCATTTCAAGAACAGCTTGGAGTCTCTCTCTCTCGCTCACAAATTAGTGTACTCAAGCTAAGGGTTAGAATTAACACATTGACTGCAGCTTGGATCTGCAGCACTCCATAGCATGCGTGTGTGTATCTATCGTGTGTGTGTGTATGTATGTATTTATATATATATATATATATATATATATATATATATATATTTACACACACACACACACACACACACACACACACACACACACACACAGGTTCTGCTTTTAATAATTCAGATTATACACAAAAACTAAGTTTGCATATTATTAATGTACGAGTATAAATACAGTTAGAATCTAGCTGGTAAGCGCATGCAGGTGAAAATGCATATACTGCATTTAGGCAGAAATCAGACTGATACAAAAGTTTTTTGAGTTGCCAGAACAGAGTCTGTCCAGTTAAACTTGTTGAAGTATTTATGATTTTACTTTTATTTCTAATGTGATGACAACACAGTTGACACACATCCTGGGTATGATCTGCAGCCCTCCACCTGAGAAAAAATTGTATACTCACAAGTAGTAATTACTGAGCATAATGCATCTTGGCAGTCTGACATGTTTTAATGGACATGTAGGCCTGTTGTTGGATACAGTTAATATGGGGTTATAGATATAAAACAGATTTTTTTCCCCATTCTTCTCCCTGGACTTTGCCTGGTGTCTCCCATACCTTCATCCAGTCGGACCATGTGTTCAGATGAACTAGGAGCCATGTAATTATTGGGCTAGATGAGAACACTACACCCATTTCTTACTCCCCAATAATTCCCGGCAGCGTCTCTGCTCCCCAAGAGTCAGACTGTATGGGAGTGGATCTGGGCACACCCCTCCCCTCTGAGTGGCTCCTCCAGTCCTTCAGCACCGCCTTTGCGGGGAAGTACGTCTCCACATAATAATTTCCCCTTGACTATATAGTGGGGAATGCACTGTGGCTTGCAGGTCTGGACAAATGGTAAATCCATTAGGTGAATACTCAGTGGTCCTGCTATGTCTTGCCTGTGTAGCAAGCCTGAGCCACTTCCACCCTCCCTTCCTGCATGGGTGGGCTGTCATTGGCCACTCAGTCCCATTCTCCCTGGTTAGCTGCTACAGGCACCTGAGTCACTAATTGAGCAGAAGCCACCTGCAGTGTAATCAAGGCTTTGTCTCTCTATGTCATTAAGATAACTACCTCTGAAACAGTTTGATTTTCAAGTAAAAAATACATTTGGGCAGTAAATGCAGATGTTCAGTTATAAAATGTAGGTTGGTCACGTGTTGGTACAGAGGTAATAGAACAGCAGCATATTCAATGTCTGAATGCCAGGTTGCAGTTGCTAATAATGGTTTCCTTTCTTTGGTCTGTGGTACCATTTAAAATGAGGGAATACCCTTGGAGCCAAAGAAATTGAGTTTTTGATGCTTGTGTTATGAAAT